>NW_026654805.1:0-8103 GCF_009828535.3 Hylobates moloch
AGCCCTGCAATACACTCAATTCATGCTGTGTGCAGCCCTGTGATACATTCAATTCACACTGCCTGTGGGCAGTCCTGCAAGACAATCAATTCACACTGCCTGGGGGCAGCCCTGCAAAACAATCAATTCACACTGCCTAGAGGCAGCCCTGCAATATAACCAATTCACACTACCTGGGGGCAGCCCTGTGATACAATCAATTCACACTGTGTACAGGCAGCCCTACAATATCAATTCACACTATCAGAGGGCAGCCCTACAATCTGCACGGGGGACCCCTTCTGCTCTTTCCTCGGCCTGGATACGAGTCCCAGTAGCATGTGGCTGACCCCTTTTTCATCTCTCAGCCTCCTGGGAAAGCCTTCCCTGACTACCCTGCCCAGCAGTCCCCTCTCACCCAAGGGTGCTAATCACAATCAGACATACCTGCTGATCTGTTTGCCTGTTAACTGCCTGGCCCCCACATCGGACACACCATGAAAGCAGGGGCTGTCAGCCTGGGATCCCCCACAGCTGAACCCTGGTACCCTCATCAGCCTTCCCCGGGGCCCAGTACACACCCTCAGAACACGCTCATGCAGGCCAGGCGCAGTGGCTCACACCTGTAATCCCAGCACTTTGCGAGGCCGAGGCAGGCGGAGCACTTGAGGTCAGGAGTTCGAGACCAACCTGGCCAACATGGTGAAACCCCGTCTCTACTGAAAATACAACAATTAGCTGGGTGTGGTGGTACACGCCTGTATTGCCAGCTACTTGGGAGGCTGAGGCATGAGAATCACTTGATCCCAGGAGGCGGAGGTTGCAGTGAGCTGAGATTGCGCCACTGCACTCCAGCCTGCATGATGGAGTGAGACTCTGTCTCGAAAAAACAGAAAAAACAAAAACGCACTTATACAAATAGGCACAGTTGGCAAGAATAAATAGCCAACATCCGCATGAATGAGGTCTAATTTCACTCAAAGAAATGCAACTTAAAACTGGACACGATTTTCTTCCTTTAGAATGGTATCCATTTCCAAAAGTCGTATTCTGGCAATGGTTTTAAAAGTGTAATCTGGTGGAAGGTGATATGTATCAAAGCCTTGAAAATGCTCAACCCACCAGACACACACACACACAGTTAGACATAAAAGGCATTCGCCTACGGGGGCCACTTGTCACCATCAGCACAGCACCCTGGCACAGGGGCCTGTTACCAAATGCTGGAGCCTGAGACCACCGAGGGCCAAGGGAAAGTGCACCAGACACAGGACAAGGCAAAGCACAGACTTCGGTCACAGGTCTGTGATTACAGAAAAACACAGAAACAGATCTGCACCGGACACAGGCTGAAGTGAGACACCCCATAATTTTAGCAGTCTGGGCCAGGTGACGTTACAAGTGACCGTTATTGTCTTCTTCACAGTTTACTTCCCAAACTTCCTATAATGAATAAAAACTAATTTTATAATCAGAAAAATCATGTTGCAGTAACTAATAATTTTCTTACACTTACATAAAAAAGCCAATCGAGCTTGCCTCCCGTGTCACCCCTCGTTCCTGTCATGATGCTTCTGACACTGACATTCGTAACCTTCTGCAAAGCTCCAAAGCAAGGCAGGCCTGTGCGTTCTGGCCATGCTCTGAGCACCGTGTGTGGCTCCTGTGAACACCACGGAGACCACGCTCCTCCGCAAAAGACACAGAACTTCCTTTAAAAAACCTTCACAGGTCGTTGTCCCACACACTTTAGTGCAGTCAGAAAATGAAAGGCTGTGTCCGCCAACCCCGTGGAACAAGGTGCCCGCCTTGCCACCTGTAGCACCTCCGCCCACAGTGTCTGCAGCCCACAGTGAACCAGCTGACCCACAAAGCCTCTGCCCCGGGTGTGCTCTGGCCACACCCAGCACCCGGAGAAGGGCTCAGCTCCCTGGCTCCTAGTCTCCTGCCTTGTCCATGCACTGTCCACTCAGACCTCTGACCCCAGCCCCGAAACAATTCCCTTGGCAGCCACAGACCTTCTTACTGCAGGGCCCTCATTGTAAAACCTAACGTCAAATTTGATAGACATAAAAAACTGTTTCTGGGGTTTCCTAACTATTCGGAAATGGTCCCTCCAAGATCCATGTGCCCCAACACCACCCCACCTGGCCACGCTCCTCTCACAACTTCGAGATCAAGATGCCACGTGTGTCTTCCTCACATTGGCGCTTTCCAGTGATGCCCAGTGAGGGACAGAAAGGGCCCATCGAGACCTCAGGAAGGACGGACACAGGTCTACACACAAGGCCACGTACAATGGGGCTCGGGGGGCCAACTTCTCCAGTCCCCAAACGCAGTCCCCAACAGACAGCTTCTCCTGTCCTCGCATGTGACTCCCACCAAACAATTTCTCCTGTCCTCACACGCGGTTCCCAACCACAGCTTCTGCTCCACAACATGACACCCATGGCGGGAGAAGCTGGGGGCACTTCACTACCTCACCCTGCACACAGCAGCATGGCCTGCTCCAGGCAGAAGGCAGGCCTGGAGAAGAGCCTGGGACCACTGCGGATTGACCAACAGGGGACACCAGGTACTTTCTCAAATGGGAGAGGGGCCTGATGGTGGACAACATGTATCTCCTTGTTTTTTGAAAGCTGTACATCTTTGGTGCAAACGTTCATCTGAGATACGTAAAAATCAAAAGTTTTCACTCAAAACGTTCATGGTCCAACCATGGAAAAATTAAGTACCCCATTTTCAAACATAACTTGACAGCACTTACTCTACTTCACTATTCCAAGCAAGAACTGGAAAGAACAGCTGTGTACATGTTTGCAGCTGACACCACGATGCTATAGCAACCGCAGGCCCACCTGGAAGCAGAAGCGTCCAGGAAGCCCAGGTGCACAGCACTCGGCACAGAAGGGCCTGCAGCAAAAAGCCCCCTTTATTTAACTGCTTTATTGCTATCAAAGGCCTGACTAAGTAAAGGCCACCATCACGCTGCCTGAGCCGGGCACCACAGGTGAACACCCTAAACAGCAACTGTTCCCTGGATGATGGAGGGCTTGCGGGTTCCTACTGAGCACCACGAAGAAGCAAAGCAAAGCAATTCAGGAACCCTGCAAATTACCCCAAATCTCAGGCAAGCTTCTCCAGAGCCCTGTTACACCTCTGCTTCAAGATCCTCAAACACAGCTGCTAATTATGCTTTGATCAACTCACATATAACCAACAATTTATAAAAGCTTTCTTCAAATTTATCACTTAAGTGGAAGAAAACTCACATTATATGGTAGAAAAGGCTTTGGAGGCACAACAGGAACTACCTCGATTCCACTCTGATTTCAGGATGCAGACACGCCCACCACTCTGTTCTGCTGAGCCCGGTCTGTGCTACTCTGACCGGACGCCGCCTCCCGGCCACCCTGTGCCCATGTCTAAGGGGCAACTTCCACAGCACACCGGGGAGCCCGGGGGCAGTCCTGGGAGCCAGGGTGGCTCTGCTCTCTGCCCTGGGAGAAGGCCAACTTCCCAGGCGCTCGGGGCCTGCCTCAGGTCCATTTGCCACGGAAGCAAGCGGGACACCCTCTCCTACAAAGCTCGCAGGCCCTAAGAAACAGGGCAACTGTAACGAACTTCAAACGTCATCCTCTGTTCAAACTCATAGACCTCTACTGTGAATGCAGTGCTCGGGCACAGTAAGCAGTGAGGAGAGAGGCTCCTAAGACTGTGACAGGACCCCGAGTCCTGGCTGCCACTAACCCATGAGGGTCGCCAGCTCTGAGAAACCAAAGGCAGGTGAGGTCCATCCCAACCTGTCACCAAGATGACTCTGTTCATCCCGAAGGCGACGGTGACGACCCCAGCCACGGGGCAGGGAGCAGGGAGGAAGGGAAGGCCCAGAGCGGGGCCCCCACCCTATGCTAGGCAGAGCTGTCCAGGGCTGTCTTTACACAGCTCCCCAAAAGTTCTTTTTCTTTGTTCTTTTCAAATGTCAGTCCTACCTGAGTATGTCAAAAGAAACACCTGATTGAGGCCTCTAGCCTAAAGTGAGCCCTCCACCCAGGTCCAGGCCTCCAAAGGCCACTGCAACCCTCCCCTATGTTGGCAACCGCTGCCCCAGGGTGACCCACCTGAGACCTCAGTAACTTCCCCATTGACAGAACCAGTCAGCTGCCACACCAAACACCTCGGTCACTGAGAAAACATCCAGTCTGGATTAATGTGTGAAAATCAGTGAAAAAGGAGGGGAACTGGGAGAGTCTGGAATAGTGAGTGCCACCTGACAGCTGTGTTAGCTGGCCCAACCCGACAGAATTCACATTCTTCACCAAACGGGTAACCCCCCTTTACAGCTGGGTAAGCCGAGGCTCTGAGGAACAACACATTCCTCCCAGGTCAAACGGCAACAGGGCCCTCAAGTCACAAAATCTAAACTTCTAGGAATGTCCCTTGTGCCAGAGCACTGGCTGCCACCAGAACTCATAGTTCCTGCAACCTCAGGGGTGGCCCTCTGCATGCCGCCACCCAGCATGGGCCTGGACTCGCCAAACCCAACCCCTGTCCCAACAGCGCGATTAAGGGCTAGTGGACCTCTTCCCCCTTTCCCCACAGATGGGAACCAACGCTCCAGACAGCACCCGCAGACACACATTCACCTGGGAGTATTCATCCTAAAACACGCAGCAAGCGCACGCTCCCTAGGCCAAGGGATCGAGGCCCATGGTGAGAAAGTGCTTTTCTGTCCTGGAATGAGAATCTACACTTGGGCCAATCTCAGAGTAACAGGAGAGTAAATTCTGCATGAAAGCACAATAGACCAAGATACACTGAAGAAAATGCGAATTTGCCAGGCCAAAAGATAACCTTCAGAAATGAGCTTCTTTACCTTACACCGATTTGAAAAGATCTCTCAACAATTTACCAGCATGCTAATGTGGGTGTCAGATCACTTTTTTCTTCTTTCAGCTGTAATCACAACCTGACTATGGCGTTATGACTATCCTAAGCTGTACACAACTAGTGCTTTTCCGTGATCTTGGGACAAGTGTGTCATCTGCAACAACCTCACTAAAGACTGAGTTTTCTCATTTTTCCTCAGTGAATAAAATTTAAACTCTGGCACCTCAAACCAGCAAATTACAATTACATTAACATAACTGTCTTTACAACACTGTCCTGACAAAGAATATCAAGACAGCTAGCTAAAGCCAAATTCAACATACCCGGTGCACTGTGGGGCTGAAACACTCAGGCCTAAGGCTTAGCCTTAAAGACTTCAGGGTGAAAGCTCTGTTCCCTCCCTTCTCCCACCCAAGACCTCCACGGAGGGAAGGCCTGGGAAGGGCAGGCCCTTTCACACCCCATCCAATTGCCACCCGTCTGCTACTCCACTTGACACCCACATGCAGCTTTGAGAACCCTGCCCACCCCTAATACTCCCAGCTCCTCCTCAGTTTGCAAGACTGAGTTGTAATGAGAATGAGTTATTAGCCAAGCAAGAGTTATTTTTATAAGTTACTTCCATCTTTGTTCTAAACATTTTTATTATGAAATATTTCAATGAAAAGGGAGCCAACTAGAATAATTTAATATTCGCTGATCAATCAATTACAGGAAATAACCGAGAGTATTTGCAATTTGCCATTTTGATTTAAAAAATTAAGTTGTACTGTTTAAAAGAAGGTACTCTGATTTGGGGCACTGGTAGTTTTATTGACACTTTTTTTGTTTTGTTTTGGCTGTTACTGAAATAAATAATTAATCAAAATTCCTCATCAGTAGATCAACTGCAGGGGGACATGAAGAGATGGGGTAAATCTTTCATTTTTTTTAGACAGTAGCATTCGGCTCCTTGAAAGCACCGCTCTCAGCACTGCCACCCAAACGTCTGTGTGAGCTGTTCCTCTGTCCTCACACACAGGAATCACGCACAGTCAACACTCCTACAACAGTTGTTTTTCAAGTTGTCTCTTCATCAAACACACCCGACCCTAAAACTGACCTTAAAACAGAAGATGGAAGTGAGTCCCAGGATCACTCATGATAAATACAGCAGAGATGCCCTCTTCCAACCACGATTCCTCCACCTCCTCCCAGAAGAGAGAGATGAGACTTTACCTCTGCAGAGGCTCAGAGCAAGAGGACCTGGCCAGCTCCACAAGACAGAGTCGGATACCTACCCAAAGGGGTGCAACAGGCACCTGGCCTGCGCTGAGACACGTGGGACCACTGGAAAAACATCTTTACAAATAAAGCATTGTGATAGTTTACATAATAGATCATAGCCATCAAACACCTTTTTACATCGTTACTAAAGATCAGCCACATTTCCTACTAAAAGGTCAACATACATATAACAGCAAAACCAAGCCTTTGGCAAAATACCCCTACAAACGCTTCAGTACCCCAAAAGCTTGTCGTAAAGGGCGTCTCAGCAACCCCGGGGAAGTGGCTTCACAGCCCTCTTCCTCCCTGGAGAACTGCAGCCTAGCAGCCGCCCAGACAGGCTTTCCCTACCCCTGCCCTGTCCAGAGTCTGACCACCAGCCCTGAACCTCACATACTTGGACAAGAAAACCTTTCACTTCTGAAGATGCTGCAACCCTGTCAAAGTGACCAATAGCTCCCTTCAGAGAGGGGACGCAGGAGAGACCCACGCTCTCCTTGCAGTTCCTACTACTGCTGCCACCGCGCTGCTACAACTGCACGGCACGCGTCACCACAGGCCGGGGAGGAGCTCCCCTGCCCAGCACCCACCACGGCGGCTGGGGAGGGACGGGGAGCCCCAGACAAAAGCAGCAATGCTGGCCAGGCAATCTTTCCCGTCAAACTTGAGGGGCCCTGAGGAGTCGCAGAGACAGCAGACTAGACAGGAGCGTGAGAACTGCCAGGCGGAAGGAGCGTCTGAGCCCCAGGCATCCGCAGCATAGCCAGTATCACCCCGAGACCCCTGCACGGAGCGAGAGCATCTGCTGCCACTGCCCTCCCACTGCCCTCCCGAGGGGGCAGCAACCAGAGTAGCTGGGCGCTCCTTCCTTTAGGCACCAACGCAGCTCTGGAAGAGACAGTGACACACACGATGCTGAAACCCTACTCCAGAGCGTGGCTCTCAGCAAGGCTGCGCGCCGGAGGACTCCCGCAGGGTGCGCCTGACATCTCTGCCTGCCTGGTGGCAGCAGGGAAACCCAAGCCTTCCATCCAGACTTCCCGAGCCTCGAGGAAGGGACCTCGCGCCCCCGTCCTCGCCTGGAGACTGAGGAGGCTCAAGCCCAGGGTCGCCAAGGGGCAGAAAGGCTAAGTGGGGACACAGGCCACACGCCTAACTGCAGAACTGAGCAGGGGACAGCTGCTGCCACTCACAGCCCCAGGTCCTGCCCTCAGCTCTGCAGACCTCATCGCCTGGCCCAGGGAGCCCCTGCGCTCAGCCTTCCAACCCGGGCAGGGACACACAGGGCGGGAGCAGGTAAGGACCGCTCCACTAGGAGTCCTGGCTGAGACACTCCGAAACAGACCAGCCCCAGGCACAGGCAGCCACCGCGGACGTCAGGGACAGCGACAGGGACGCAGGCTATGCCGACCCCCTCTGGCTCACTCGCAGCCAGCCACCCGGGCTGGCCCCGCACCTGGATAGAGGCTGCCCCTCGGCCTGCTCCAGCCACAGGCCTACGGGACAGATGACCTTAGCATTCCACCAGCGGAGAACTTCCTGGAACTGGCAGCTGGCGCTGCTGGGACCCGCCCTTCCCTCCCGCCCCGTGCGGCCACTCACCTGGGGGCAGCTGGAAGTTCTGGATGTTGGTCGGGTTCTGAGGCGGCTGCGGCAAGCGGGGGGCCAGCACGGTGGGCGTCAGGGTGGCCCGGATCCCGCTGGTGGTGGCCGTGGGCGTCCGAGGCAGGCTCTGGGTCACTGCGCCGGCCGCGCCTTTGGGCAGCCCGGTGGGGGTCCCGGGGGCGGGCGGCGGGACAGCAGCCGGGCTGGGCAGCGCCCCTTGCATAGTTGGCCCGATGACCATGCTGGCCGCCGTGCTGGCCGGGCCGCTGGCCGCCAGGGTCTGCGCCGCCGGGGGCGCCGCCTGCACCACCGTCTTGGGCGACTCGGCCTTGACCCCCGGCGCTGGCGCCGCAGCCGCCGCGC
>NW_026654806.1:0-8100 GCF_009828535.3 Hylobates moloch
TTTTTTTTTTTTTGAGACAGGGTCTCACTCTGTCACCTGGGCTGGAACACAGTGATGTGATCACAGCTCACTGCAGCCTTAATCTCCCTGGGCTCAGGTGATCCTCCCACCTCAGTCTCCAAAGGAACTAGAACTATAGGCATGTGCCACCACACCTGCCCAATTTTTCTATTTTTTGTAGAGACGTGGTTTTCCCACATTGCCCAGGCTGGTCTGGAACTGCTAGGCTCAAGCAATCTGCCCACCCCAGCCTGCCAAAGTGCTGGGAAAACAAGCCACAGTACTGGGCTTGTTTTTCTTTTTAAAAGAGGGCTTTAATTAGTATTTTTCTTCACTTCTGGAAAATGTTCTGCCATTATCTCTTGAAATACTGCTTCTCTGCCATTCTCCTTCAGTCTCTTCATTTGGAATGCCTTTTCAATTGATATCAAAATTTCCCAATCTATTTCCATGTTTTTTTGTTTTTGAGACAGGATCTTGCTCTGTTGCCCAGGGTGCAGTATAATGGCACAATCATAGTCACTGCAGCTTTGATCTCAGCTCAAGTGATCCTCCCACCTCAGCCTCTCAAGTAGCTGGGATTACAGGCATGTGCCACCACACCCAGCTAATTTTTTCAAACTTTGTGGAGGCAGGGTCTCATAGGAGTCTCGCTATGTGGCCCAGGCTGGTCTCCAACTCCTGGCCTCAAGCAATCCTCCTGCTTTGGCCTCCCAAAGTACTGAGGATTGCAGGCATGAACCACTGTGCCTGGCCCCCATTTTTTTTAATAGATCAAAGGAGTTGCATAGGTTTACAAACCCGATGTCTTCTATCCCTGCTCTATCCATCATCCTAGGAAACAAAATGAAGTTTTTATTGGCACAGACAATATCTGTTGGAAGCACATTTGTGCAAATCCAGCTATACCTAGTATGTGACATATACTGTGCAAGAATATACTTTACACGGGATTGTCGCATGCCTTGAGGATGCTTGTCTGGATTCCATTGCATAGTTGCTAAATGCTGATGCTCTGTGAGTCTGTCATTATTGCAGCATTCATGGCCCAACACTCAGCTGCACAAAAGAGCTTTTCTGTTCCTCTTTCCCTCCCTAGCACACTCCTCTTGACTATCACTACTGTGTTTTGATTGTTCAATATGTAAAACAGTCCAATTTATCAATTTATTATTTTTTTAATGTTTAAATGGTTCCTTTTTTTTTTTTTTTTAAACTACACAGGGTCTTACTCTGTTGCCCAGGCTGGAGTGCAGTGGCATGATCATATTGTTCACTGCTGTCTCAACCTCCTGGATTCAAGTGATCCTCCCATCTCAGCCTCCCAGGTGGCTGGGACTACAGGCAAGAGCCACCATGTCTGGCTCAAATTGTACCAGATTTACCAGTGGGATTCTCCTCTCTTTAGATGGATTCTTAAGTCTATGAACTGATCCCATTAGTCTTTTTTTATTTTCATTTTTATTTATTTTTGTTTGAGACAGAGTCTCGCTCTGTCACCCAGGCTGGAGTGCAGTGGCACGATCTCAGCTCACTGCAACCTCCACCTCCCAGGTTCAAGTGATTCTCCTGCCTCAGCCTCCCGAGTAGCTGGGATTATAGGCATATGCCACCACGCCTGGCTAATTTTTGTATTTTTAGTAGAGATGGGCTTTCACCATGTTGGTCAGGCTGGTCTCAAACTCCTGGTCTTAAGTGATCTGCCTGCCTTGGCCTCCCAGAGTGCTGGGATTCCAGGCGTGAGCCACCGCACCCGGCCCTCATTAGTCTTTGATCACTTCCTTGCTTCCTGGCAAAATGAGATTCTCCAGAACCATCATAGATTTTCTCCCCTCACACCTGGGGCCAGACATTTCTCCAAGGTCTTATTTTTAAGAACAAGCCAATTTTGATGTTCTAAATCGACTTCGCACCTCCTCAGGGAAACGCAGCCAGTAGTTTAAAAACATCTTTGTAGCAAATGAACGCTAAGCCCCACATCTCCTCTCCTTATCTATAAAATAGGGATTACAATACCACATGCTCATCGGAATTTTCTAAGGATAAAACGAGACAATGAACGTAAAGCTCTTAGCACAGTTTGTGGAAACAATTAAGCACGAAAGCATAAGCTGCTGCTCTCATTGTCAACATCTGATTGAAATCTTGTTTTTGAGACGGGCTTACTGTGTTGCTTAGGCTGGAGTGCAGCGGCACCATCAGGGCTCACAGCAGTCTTGACCTCCCAGGCTCAAGTCATCCTCTTGCCTCAGCCCCCCTAATACCCGGGATGACAGACTTGCACCAGCATGCGCAGCTAATTTTTTTTTTTTTTTTTTCAGTAGAGACAGATTTCGCCGTGTTGCCCAGGCTGGTCTCGAAGTCCTGGACTCAAGCGCTCTGCCCACCTCTACCTCCCAAAGTGCTGGGATTACAGGTGTGAGCCACAGTCCCCGGCCTTATTGAGATCTTTAGAGATACTGCCAATAACTTGGGTTTTAAAAATTATATTGCTTAAGCCCGGGAGGTGGAGGCTGCAGTGAGCCAAGATCACGCCACTGCACTCCAGCTTGGGTGATACAGCGAGACTGTGTCTCAAAAAAAAAAAAAAAGGAAAAAAATTACCATTAAGATAAAAAATGTTTATGACTGTGTATGATAATGTTTACAAATTTAGCCAGCCTACGCAACATAGCAAGACCCTGTCTCTACAACAACAAAAATAATTAGCCGGGTGTGGTGGTATGTGCCTGTAGTCCCAGCTACTCGGGTGGCTGAGGTGGGAGGATCACCTGTGCCCAGGAGTTTGAGAACACCCTGGGCAACATAGCAAGACCCCAGCTCTATAAAAATACATAAATATAGCCAGGCATGGTGGTGCATGCCTGTAGTCCCAGCTGCCTGGGAGGCTGAGGTGGGGGGATCGCTTGAGCCCGTGAAGTCAAGGCTGCAGCGAGCCGTGATCGCACCACATACTGTCCAGCCTGGGCAACAGAGCAAGACCCTGTCCCAAAAAGAAAAAACTTAGAAATATTAGTAAACATGGTAGGCACCTGTTCATTAATTCTGCTTGAACAGGTGGTCAAGGAAAAGAAGTGACTTGAATAGAGCTAAGGGCTTTTATTCAGCAGATCCTCAGCAGACAGCCCCTGTGCACAGATAATTGATTCACTGTGGCACAGCAGGATCTGAGTTTTGTAAGATGAGGAGAAGAGAGGGGTACATGTTTTTTTGAGGACTGGCCCAAATTTCACTTTTCTGGCCAGGCGCAGTGGTTCTCGCTGGTAATCCCAGCACTTTGAAAGGCCGAGGCGGGTGGATCACTTCAGGTCAGGAGTTTGAGACCAACCTGGCAACATGGCAAAACCCCATCTCTACTAAAAATATGAAACCTAGCCAGGCGTGGTGGTGCGCTCCCTTAATCCCAGCTACTTAGGAGGCTGAGGCAGCAGAATCGCTTGAACCTTGGAGGCGGGGGTTGCAGTGAGCCAAGATCGTGCCACTGCACTCCAGCCTGCACGACAGAGCAAGACTCTGTTTCAAAAAAAAAAAAAAAGAAAAAACCCAAAAAACAAATTACACTTTTCTTCATCTTCAGCTGTTGCAAAACCTGGCGTCGTGTCCATTGGAGACTGTCGCTGCTGTGGTTTAAATACCTCTCTCTTGGTATTATGGCTGCAATCCCTTTTCAGCAACTCTCAGGACAGTTTATTTTGCAAGGCTTTGCAATATGTCAAGGTTCAGGGTAAAGTGGGGGTAACAAAAAGGGAGGACAGGAGAAAACAGAAGAGAAAAATATAGGGAAAGGAGGCAAGAGTTGAAGCAACATAAACTGTGGTCTCTCTCTGTTTTATTGTAGTGCAAACACAAAACATTAAATTTATTATCTTAACCATTTTCAAGGGTACAGTTCAGGCCAGCTGTGGTGGCTCATGCCTGTAATCTCAGCACTTTGGGAGGCCATGGTGAGTGGATCTCTTGAGCTCAGGAGCTGGAGGTGAGCCTGTGCAACATGACGAAACCTCGTCTCTACAAAAAAATACAAAAATTAAAAAAAGAAAAGGAGGGGGAGTAGAGTTAAGAGTTCAGTAGAGTTAAGTCTAATCACATTGCTGTGCATGGGTCTCCAAAACTTTTTCATCTTGCAAAACTGAAACTCTGTGCCTGATAGTGGTGGGGAGATCTGAGTTACTCTGAGTTGCCAGTGGCGAATCTGGGGGGGTCTGCAGCAATTTCAATACTTGCCTCCTCGGAAGAAAGATTTGACTGAGGGTGTAAGGCAGAAAAAGAGACTGAGGCAAGTTTCAGAGCAGGAGTGGAAGTTTATTTGAAAAAGCCTTAGAACAGGAAGAAAGGAAGGTACTCCTGGAAGAGACGCAAGTGCATGCCTGAAGGTCAAAGAGAGCAGAGCGAGGGAGTTTAACCTTGATCCTGGGAGTTCACATGCTGGCCTCTTTCTTACCCATGAGTCTTCCCTTGGGGTGGGCTGCCCACATAAGCAGTGCCCTCCTTACCCTTGGAAAGTGAGCATGTGCAGTGCGTTTAGGGACTGTACGAATGCCGGTCTGAGGCTTTACTTCCGTTTCTGGTGGCGGCTCCCGGAAGGTCATACTTCATACTTCGCCATTTCATCTCTTTTCCCTGGCGTTTGCAGTCAATTAACACTTTAACGTTAATAGCTGTGTTACTGGAAAGGAGTCCAGATCCAGACCCCAAGAGAGGGTTCTTGGAGCTCGTGCAAGAAGGAATTCTGAGCGAGTTCATAAAGTGAAAGCAAGTTTATTAAGAAAGTGAAGGAATACACGAATGGCTCCTCTATAGACAGAGCAGCCCCGAGGGCTCCTGGTTCCCCATTTTTATGGTTATTTCTTGATGATATGCTAAGCAAGGGGTGGATTATTCATTCTTTCCCTTTTTAGACCATATAGGGAAACTTCCTGACGTTCCCACGGCGTTTGTAAACTGTCACAGCGCTGGTGGGAGTGTAGCAGTGAAGACCACCAGAGGTCACTCTTGTCACCATCTCGGTTTGGGTGGGATCTGGCCGGTTTCTGTACTGCAACCTGCTTTATCACCGAGGGCTTTGTGCCGACCTCCTGTCTCATCGTGTGACTATGAATGCCTCACACACCTCCTGGGAATGCAGCCCAGCAGGTCTCAGCCTCGTGTTACCCAGCCCCTATTCGAGATGGAGCGGCCCTGCTTCCAGTGCCTCTGACGGTGTCACAGGCCATGCTCACTCGTATTTGGCTCAGAATCAATCTCTTCAAATATTTTAGAGTTTTACTGTTTATCGGCAGCATCTTGTCCAATTCCAATGAGGAGCTCCTGAAAGCCAAAACCAAGAAGTCTTCCCCATGGGAGGAGCACCCCCAAATCTTGTTCTCACCAATCAGGCGCATTGGCGGACCTTTCCTCCCTGTCCTCCCCTTCTCCTCCTGCACCACTTGGTGTTTCCCTTCTCCCACCAGTGCTCTCCAGGGCCTGCTGCGCTTCCCACAGTGCCCTAACTCTTGGCTCTGCAGGAAAATGACTTTACGGGAATTTCTCCTTGTAAGGATTTTATAACCCAATGGATGGACCCTGATGGGACAAAACCCGGGGTGAAAAATTAAAATGGCAGTGTTACTGGAAACAGGTCCCTGTCTAGATCCCAAGGGAGGGTTCTTGTGTTGTACCCGAGCGAGTTAGAAAAACGCCACACTTTGAGACGAATTAAGAGTCCTTTATTAGCCGGCGACCGAGAGACGGCTAACGCTCAAAGTTCTCTCGGCCCCCAGGAAGGGGCTTGATTAACTTTTATACGTTGGTTTAGGAAGGAGGGGGTCTAGTTAAAACAATTTTACAGAAGTAAAGTAGGCAAAAAGTTAAAAGGATAAATGGCTACAGGAAAGTAAAGAGTCCCAGGTGCAGGGGCTTTAAGACTATTTATTACAAGGTGATAGACGCGGGGCTTTGGGCGTTACTAATCAGACGAATTCCTGGGAACTGCGGGTATAGCTCGCCACGGTATCTTATCGGTGAATTGCATCCTTGGATGTGCTGGGATTCAGCTTGCACGAGGTAAGTCCTTGAGGAAGGGGCTGCCAGTGAAAGAGCCAAGATGGAGTCAGTCTGGCTCTCTTAGCTAAGGGAGAGTCCATTCAGGTGGGAACAAGGCTGGGTGAGTAAAGGAAAGGGAGAGTCTAAGAACAGGGTTAGGAAAAACCAGGTTGGGCATTACGTTCCCCACTTGTGTTTTTGGGGAATCAAATCGCTGATTCCTCAGTTATAACAAGGGGGTTATATTGAGTCTTAAGATAGATAAGTTTGACAGAAGCTATGCATTGTTTTATAAAATTAAGAAACCAATTTAATATATAAGGCCCCAGAATTAAACTTAATAGTATGGTGAGGAGAGGTCCAGCTAACCCAGTGATCAGAGTAGTTAGCCAGGGGTGCCAGCTGAACGTGTTTTGATACCGGGGATGTTATTTTCTCGTTCCTGTTGGTGCCAATCTCGATTTTCTCGAACTTTTGGAGTGTATCTTTTATGACTAAGAATGCTGGAGGAACAGTTAAATCAACTTTGTCAGGGGGTTTCTGGAACATAGGGTCGTCTAGAGCAGTCAAAGGCCCCACTGGCTTGGGTGGGCTCCGTGAGACCAGGGTCTTTTTTGGATGGTGAACATAGCCCCCACATCAAATCCTGGGATATAAGATCTTAATCTCCATGACATGCGATAATATTATTCAGTGGAATTAGGGTCATGGGCAGTTATAGTAAGAGGATTACAATTTTTTCTAGTACATAATTTAGGACGAGAAGCACGAGTTATGGAATGAAGATCCGGTTGATCCCCCAGAGTAGGTGGCTAAAGTTACACGTGTCCAATCAGGGCAGAAAAAACTGATAAGTATCTCGACAGCTGGCATCAGGGTGATTTCCAGGACAGAGGTAAAAGTCAACATTTCGGAGTCCTTTTTCTGCACCTTCGGAGTTTCCACATCCAGTTTGGCCCCCAGAGCGTCCAAATCCTGCTGCAAGGTCGACACTTCCTGCTCCTATGACCGGTGAGTTGTGTTGCTCTTCGTGGGTGCGAGCTGGCTGTGGGAACAGTGCACATAAATTGACTGCAAAGGTGACTTCCTTGGAGGTACCGGCCCTCCAAGTGGTGTTGGCGAATACACGTCCTGTTGTGAAAGAGGTGAGGAGGAAGGAGTGGGAAGGCACAGAGGACATAATAGGTGAAAACAAACAAGAGAAGTAAATAAAAAGAATTAATCTAACAGCTTTACCCAACTTAGGTGCAGTTTTAAGGGGCCTGACCCAGGCTTGGGGACCCATGTTTTTATCTGGGCTTTGTTGGCCTTTTTGATGCGGGAGTGGTGAATCCAAGCAGGAATTCCGTCCACCTTCAGAGCTGTTGGCGTCGTGAGGACGACGGTGTGAGGGCCCTTTCAAGCAGGAGTGAGTTCTTTTCTCTGGAATTTTTCAACAAACACCAGGTCACCTGGCTGGAACGAATGGCAGGGCCCCTTCTGGTCAGGAACTGGGTTGGGATGGGCTTCTTGAACAAGTGGCAGAATGATATCTTGTACTGTTGGAGAGACTGTAGGTACTGCAATAAATTAGCTTGAGAGATTTCTGCCAAATGGCCAGCTCTTAGCTTAGGCAAGTTAGGCGGCGCCCGTCCATACGTGATTTCAAACGGTGAGAACCCAGCAACACAGGCAGCTGAAAAAGCCACTGATAAAGCATATAAAAGACAAGCAGAAATCTTGGTGATGGCTATCCAAGAGGGCAAAAAGGAAAGGCCCCCATTCCAGAAAAATGGCCAAGGAACCTCGGGTTCCCGCCAGAAAGGTAAAGAAGGTGAACAGGCCCCTCTAGAAAAAGACCAATGTGCTTATCGCAAGCAGACTGGGCACTGGAAAAAGGAATGCCCACTACTGCCACGAGAAAAATCAGAGAAGGAAAAGGTCCTCACCCTGCCCACAACGGAGGAGCCTGGAGCGAGACCGACTCCTGCCCAGTGGCGTTAAAATTCTCGCTGGGGCCTCCAAATGTTGTACCCGAGCGAGTTAGAAAAATGCCACACTTTGAGACGAATTAAGAGTCCTTTATTAGCCGGCGACCGA
>NW_026654807.1:0-8100 GCF_009828535.3 Hylobates moloch
ATAACCTCTGTATTGCAGATTTTTGGATCTCCGAACGGACTTTAGTTCCAATTCCAGTTTAGGAAAAGATTCTTCTTTTTCTGAGGAGGAAGCGGTGTAAAGGCTGGCGCTGGGGAGTCTGAGGGGGGCTGCCCTGGAAAGCGCGCTGCGGCTGCGCGAGGAGATCTGGAGCTCCAAGCTCTCCACTTTGGCCAACAGCGGCGCCCAGAGTCAGCACTAGGAAACTACAGCCTCTGTTGCTTCAGTTTAACCAGTGCAGTAATTGTACTGTGTGTCTAATTTAACAAGCCAAATTTTTACGTTCATTTAGTTAATAACAAATTATAACACCCTCTTTAAGGTATCTTTCTCTGTTTTCCAAATTGTTAGAAATATCACGTTGGGTTTTCATACAAACCTGCATACATTGGTCCATTCTTTCACCATTCTGCAAACATACCTTGAACTCTTAGCTAGAACTAAGTACTGCCCTTGTCACCAGCAATATAATAATTAACATGATACAGTTCTTGCTCTCAGAGGCTTCATACTATACTGATTACAAAAATTCATTTTTTATTAGCTATGGTATGTGTAAACAATTTTATCATTCTTCTGTTCATTTCTATGATTTCCAACTCCCCAATATTTCTATTGTTTTATATTACACATATTAGGGAAATCTATACTATTTAAAACTATTTTGTAAAGTTGTGGCAATTTTATACCAATCCCCAAACATCTCCTCTTCCTGACAATATTAACATTCTTTATAAAAATAATTTTTCTTTACTCTTCTACTTCAGAAAATATTCATTCAAGTATACTGCCCATATGGTGTAGCCAAGAAATGATATACCCTACGTTGCTCTTCTTCATATCTCAAAATACTTGTCTTATGTCATATCTTTTACAGTACATAAATTCATTCTTAAGAGTTATTGGGGACATGCTTATGTATTCTGCAATACAAGGTACAAAGGGATATTCTAGTGGATTGCATTATTATCCTATCTATGTACCATCACTGTAGTGAAGAAATGACATTGGAATTGGATAAATGAAGCTCATAAGTTTATTTACATAAATTTGCAGACATTGGTCAACCTTCTTTAGTCCATTTGTCAGATTAATAAGAACAACTAGCCAACATTTTTAGGGAGAGTAAGGATTTTCTTTCCTACCAGGGCAACTTTCATCCCAGTTTTTAAAATTGCAAAGTGCCAATAATATGTTGTCCTCTCAAATGTGCATCCAAATGGTACACAAACTATGAAGTTAACTCCCACTCCACTGAATATACACCATACAGTAGAACATTACACAATCCTTAGGAAATGTCCTTTTCATTAATAACAAATATTTATTGGGTCATCTATTTCTACCTTACAACAATCAATTCAGGGATTAGCTTTATTCAAATGCTACAAGAAGGTATGCAGGAATACAGTAATGGATAGCCTATACCAAGTTTTTACTATTAATATTAGTTTTTTTTTTTTTTGAGACGGAGTCTCACCCTGTTGCCCAGGGTGGAGTGCAGTGACACGATCGCGGCTCACTGTAACCTCTGCCTCCGGGTTCAAGCGATTCTTCTGCCTCAGCCTCCTGAGTAGCTGGGACCACAGGCGTGTGCCACCATGCCCGGCTAATTTTTGTAGTTTTTAGTAGAGATGGGGTTTCACCATGTTTGCCAGGCTGATCTTGAACTCCTGACCTCAGGTGATCCACCCACCTCAGCCTCCCAAAGTGCTGGGATTACAGGTGTGAGCCACCGCGCCCGGCCTAATATTAGATTTTTTAGAGACAGGGTCTAGTTCTGTCACCTAGGCTGGAGTGCAGTGGCATGATCACAACTCACTGCAGTTTCAAACCCCAGGGCTCAAGCGGTCCTCCTGCCCCAGGCTCCCAAAGTGCTGGGATTTCAGACATGAGCCACTGTGTCCAGCCAAGAATGAATAACTTTAATTGAATTGATCAGCTTATTTAGAACTTGTGTACCTGAAACATTGGTTCTTAAAATCAACATTCTCACCATTTCACATCGATGCACAACCGAAACAGCTCATTGGAATTGTATTGAAATATGTTTTTTCGTATTTTACAAAAGTCACTGTCAACAGTTTAAAATTACATTTTAATTCAGATCTAATGTTTTTGCTTTTGTTTTTTGTTTGGGGGAGCAATGGACATTCCAGGCTTTAGATTTCATGTCTCCACGGGCATGGAGCCCAGGTGACCACTGACACACATACTTAATATTTAGTAACCAATCTCATCTCCCACCAAGATCCATCTTTAAAGTTTGTTCATGTTTTGAAGGATGGTAAGAAGTATTAAAGTTTTGAAGGGCACTGGCACAGAAACAGGGCTCAGAAAAGAGGTTTAAAGTGAAGAAATCTACAAGAGCCTAGTTATAGGTTCAAATGCTAAACATAACCCTAAAAATTCTGAGATATATTTTACTTTTGCTAAGCTAATAACAAGGCTTTAGATTTCTTGATAATTTTCTGAAGTTCTAGTTTGGGATACACACACACACACACACACACACACACACGCACACACAAACAATAGCAAAATTACCAGTATGGACGGGTAGGTACTTCTTAAGTGAATGAGTGATAATAGGAATAAAATACTGGAAGGCTTAAAATGGTTGAACAATATTTTCTAAGTCGTTTAAAAGCAAATGAAACAATAACCTATGACTATTAGCGTTCAATTTTATAGTAACACCACCAAAATAAACCCAAAACTCTGTGATACGCCTTAAAAATTATTTTCAACTATCTTCACAATGTTTTTCAAAACCTAATTTACGCCAAATAAAATTCATCTGGAAATTAAAAGCAAGCAAAGAACTAAACTCACCTGACCATGATCAGCTTCATTCTTACATTCACGAAAATCTACGGATGTTACCAAAGAATCATTTTTCTCACAGCTTTCCTGACTGATGAGCGTGTCTGCGTAGTTGGGCTGGGGAAAGATCAGGTGACTCTTTCGCGAGTCGGCGGTGAGGGAGACTTCCTGGGAATAGGTCTGCAGGAAAGCCTGTACCTCCTCAACACCCACAAAATGTGAGGCAGACACGCCTACCAATCTGCCACCGGAATCCTGGAGCAGGCGTGACTTGTGCCAGCGCCTCAGCCTGAGCCCCAAAAGCACAACGACAAAGGCTAGGAAGACACAGGAGACGGCAGCCACTGCCACCACGAGATAGAGTGTAAGGCTCGAATCGTTCGGGTCGACCGAAGGCTTCAGACTGCCCATCTCGGTCAGGACTTCGGGGATGCTGTCAGCCACGGCTACGGTGAGCGTGACAGTGGCGGACAGAGGGGGCTGGCCATGGTCCTGGACGGCCACCAAGAGGCTCTGCTTAAGCGCGTCTCTGTCCAGCAGGGCTCGCGCCGTGCGCACCTCGCCCGTGTGCAGACCCACCGAGAAGAGTCCCGGCTCGCTGGCCTTGAGCAGGCGGTAGGACAGCCAGGCGTTCTGGCCCGAGTCTCTGTCCACCGCCACCACCTTGGTCACCAGGTAGCCGGGCTCTGCGGAGCGGGGCGCCAGCTCCACGCCGGTGGAACCGTCTGTGGGAAGGGCGGGGTACAGGATCTCGGGCGCGTTGTCATTCTGGTCCAGCACGAACAGGCTCAGTGACACGTTGCTGCTGAGGGGCGGGTCCCCGCTGTCGCTGGCTGTTACCAGTAGCTGCAGGTCTCGGATCTGCTCATAGTCGAAAGATTGCAGCGCATACAGGACACCGGTGTCAGAGTTGATGGAGATGTACGAGGACAGGGGCGCCCCCTGCAGCGTGTCCTCGGTCACAGAGTAAGTGACCTGGGCATTCTCCTGGCTGTCGGGGTCGTGTGCAGTCAAGGAGAAGATGGAGGTTCCTCTCAGGTTGTTCTCTAGGATATACGCTGAGTAGGAGGCATGAGGGAAAGTAGGAGGGTTGTCGTTAATGTCTCCCACGTGCAGAGTGATTTGAGTTTCAGTGGATAGAGGCGGTGTTCCTAGATCTGAGGCCATCACTGTGATATTGTAGATAGAGATATTTTCTCGGTCCAAATATTTCCTTGTCACTAATCTATAATAATTATCTATTGACTTTTCTAATTTAAAAGGTAAATTATCACGTGTGTAACAGACAACTTGACCATTCTTTCCAGAGTCTTGGTCATGCACACTCAAGAAGGCAATTACTGTCCCCAGAAGAGAATTTTCTAACACTGGGCTAAACAAAGACGTAATGATCACTTCTGGTCTATTGTCATTTACATCTTCCACCGAAATGAGCAATTTGGTCCTCCCCAGAAGTGCCCCCACATCTTCGGCTTGTATTTCCATTTCATAAAACGAACATTCTTCATAATCTAGAATTTTTGCTATTGATATTTCCCCAGTATTTTCATTAAGCTGGAATAACGGAGTTTGTTTTTCATTAATTTTCCGGAATTTGTATGCCACTTTTCCGTTGGTTCCCTCATCCGGGTCGCTGGCTGTTACAGTAAGCAGCCGCGTGCCTGGGGGCACGTTCTCAAAGACTTTCACTCGGTAAATCGGTTGAGCAAAAACCGGGGCATTGTCATTTGTATCCAACACTGTCACATGGATGCGCACTGTGCTAGAGCGACGCGGCTCACCGCCATCCGAGGCCGTGAGGACCAGGTGGTGAGCAGCCTCTTCCTCCCTGTCCAGGGCGCGCTCCAGCACCAGCTCTGGGTTTATGGCCCCATTGTCTCCAGTCTGCACGTCCAGGGAGAAGTGGTGATTGGGGTTGAGCTGGTAGCTCTGGAGGGAGTTCACGCCCACATCCGGGTCAACAGCTTCTGGGAGTGGATAACGTGCTCCAGGAACCGCGATTTCGTTAATTTTTACTTCTAGATCTTCGACCTGGAATTTCGGGTTATTATCGTTAATATCAATTATTTCTATTTCTATCCCAAAGAGTTTTCCTTTATCCTCAACCAGGATGTTAATATTTATCAGACACCGCGGGATCTGAGCGCAGAGCTCTTCCCGATCTATCCTGCCCGCGGTGACCAAGCTGCCGCTGCGCGGGTTCAGAGCAAAGAGCTGCGTCCTACCTCTGGAGACGATACGGACTCCGTGCTTCGCCAGCTCCCGGGGGTCCAGCCCCAGGTCCTTGGAGATATTACCCACGAAGGAGCCTTTGTCCGTCTCTTCTGGCACCGAGTAGCGAATCTGTCCCCTCCCGATTTCCCACAGCGTCCCTAGCAGCGCGCACAGCAGGATCAGCTCGCTGCGTCTGGGGCGACTCTGTGGAGCGGCCATTGTTGTTTTGCTGCAGAATCCTCTCAGAATCTCCACTGTGCATAAGTGGGTCTTATTTAGTTTCTTGCCGCAGCTATGGAGATGATAATCCTCCGGAAACCTGGAGTGCCTCCAAACAGGGGTGGGGTTTCGCTGCAGTCCAGCAGTTAGTTTGTGGCATCTGCAGGTCTTTGTGAGTTGTGAGATCTGAGTGTTTTCGGTTGCATTTGTCTTCCAGTAGGTGAACAGCGGCGCTTAGAGTCCCAAATAGTTACTGCACTGAGATACAGATTACTTCTAAATGTAATACTCTACTAGATTACTGAGAAAAAAAAATCATTTGCTTATTACTTTGTTTTGAATTTATTTGATTTATCCCTAAACTCATATTTTAAAAGAAGCAGCCAAAGAATGTGAGATGAAGGTTTATTTAGTGTTATTAAATGATCAGATTAGATCAGAATGATCAGATTGTAGAATCGGATTAAATTACTCACATTTCTGCAATACATTTTGTCTTAAAAAAACTGACACTTCCATTTCCCATGCGCTCTAAGCTTTATTGTAAATGTCTCCAGTATATACTAACAAATAACAAAGAACTTCAGTTGTCACCAGAAATGAATTTATCTTGAGACTAAAATAGACCTACTGGAAATGACTGACTCAGAAATTGTTTTATTTGGTTTAAACTACTTAATCATTTTACAACCTTTCTATAGAGTTGTTGCTTTTAAATTATTCTTCTAAATGCCACTTGAATTACAGGTTGATAAAATTTTCAAATAAAAATTGTGGAATTTCAATAGGATAAATGCTTTTACCATTGCAGTTTTATGAGATATTATATTGTTTTGCTATTTCATTTACATTGTTTATATTTTTCTATTTGAATACCTGAAAGGTACAGATGAATATATGATGAAAAGCAAAGCTCCATCCCATCCCTTTCACCAGAGAGGATTAAATTTAAAGCAGACTTGACTTTTTAAGGTAGACATATATTCTAAAGTTAAATTTACCTACATTAACACTTTGATCTAAAAAACTGCAAAAAGTAATGACTAAATAATATTAAGAAGCCAAACAATAAGTATGACTACAAAAAAGTCTTGTTTCCCTTCAAGACCAGCCTGGGCAACATAGCAGATCAACTTATTTCACCCTTCCTTTGAAGAATGGTATGATAGTTTTTTCACTGACTAAAACTTTCTTAAAACCACTCATGAAATCTGAAAACTTTATATTTTCCTGTGAATATATTTTCTTATGCATATGGAAAACTGGGTAGACAATGGAAACCATACCAGTTAAATTAGTGAAGGAAAATATTGTCTCTACTGAAAACAGAAAAATTAGCCAGATCTGGTGGCATGAGCCTGAGTTCTAGCTAGTCAGGAGGCTGATGCAAAAGGAATGATTGAGCCCAGGAGTTTGAGGCTGGAGTGAGCTATCATTGTGCCACTGCACTACAGCCTGAGTAACAAACAGAGACAAAAAAAAAAAAAAAAAAAAAAAAAAAAAGAATCGAAAGA
The DNA here is from genome assembly GCF_009828535.3 of Hylobates moloch. NCBI lineage: Eukaryota > Metazoa > Chordata > Mammalia > Primates > Hylobatidae > Hylobates > Hylobates moloch. The sequence continues at coordinate 6,792 of NW_026654807.1, forward strand.
GGTTTCCTTCCTTCAGCAAATTGTAAAGTGGCCATTAACTGAAGCAGTTGCTTAGAGATACCTAGCAAAAGGCTCATATAATGTTCCTTGGTATTTTGTATATATTTTGTATGCACACTAGATTGGCAGTTTTCAAGACTGTATTTCTTTCCTAGAGGTAGCAGAATGATTAGAAGACCCCTAGCGATAATAGTTTAAGGCTGCAGATAAGGCAGTTACACATTATATATTAGGGCTGTGTGTGAGGGACACAGACACAAAACATTGTCTTTTCTTTGATGAAGGATATAGAAGGAGCTTGAATACAGATTAATCCTGAAACTCCCATGTTGCAAGTAAGGAGAATCTGCCTTTGATCTTCTAATGAGCATAGTAGACCTTTTTCTAAGTAAAAGGATCACACACACACACACACACACACACACACACACACACACAGCATACACTGCATATAATCACAAGGAGTCCAAGGACACAAAAATCCAGTTGACTCCTTATTCTAAGAGCTTTTGAAACAAAAGGGAAGTTAACACAAGAAACAAAACAGTAGACTATTATGGAGACCATACCAGTTAAATTAGTTAAGAAAAGTGTTGAATTTTAGCTTAAATTCTTTGGCTTTATTATTTTTATATTTATGGTATGTCCAAGCTGAAAAAAGTATTCATCATATATTAGTCAACAAGAAGGAAAATGTATAGGAAAAATCTCATTCACTTTTTAGGAGAGAGCCAACAACTGTCTAACATTTTCACTTTGTGGTTAAAACCACACCCTTGTTGCTTTATAAATCTAAGCTTGGCTAAAAAACAAACAAATGTTGGGCCACACAATTGCTCCTACTTCACTCCTCCTTTGAAGAATGATATGACAGCTTTTTAACTGACTACAACTTTCCTAAAAATGATTCATGAGATCTAAAAATTATATATTTTCCTGCAAATGTGTATATTTTCTTGTGAATATGGAGAAATGGGTAGGCAATGAGAATTAAATTATGCTTAAAGGAAACTCACCTGATGGGAAGTCAATTCACTGGAATTACAAAGTGGAAATAAGGCCCCAGATGAATCACCGCAAAGTATGTCTTGTCCTGAACTCAACTGCTCACTACATTTTAGGAAATTAAACTCCGTCTTTCCTGTATGTGCAACACATAGATTGTAGGAATAAGGCAAAGTCCCCTCGCTGTAGTTGGGGGGCACCACGGATTCAGATTTAACACAGTGACCAGGCTGGAAGCAGCTCCAGGTGGCGGGGCTGGAGGAGCGTCGCAGGCGCAAGGCAATGGCTAGGATCATGGCCACGA
>NW_026654808.1:0-5185 GCF_009828535.3 Hylobates moloch
AGACAAGTCTTCCAGCCTCGGGCCTCTCCTCATTAAACTGCAATTAGTATGATAAATGGAGACTGTGATTTTGCTGCAGCCAGTATTAGCCCTACTTACTCATGAGGTGACAGGGGAAGCCATCAGAGACAGAATTAAAAATATTTAAATAACAAGGAAAATAGTAGGGTTTGCTGCCTTCTGGCCATTAGTCCAACCCATCTGTGTGCAGGTACATCTCACACATTTCAGCTGTAACTGATGAAGACCTCAGCTAAGCACTGATGCTAATATCAGTTAATGCAACCAGTGACTAAACATAGTCTGTCCTTGGAAGGTCATAAGTGTTGTGAGAATTCAAGATGACTATAATCTTAACAAAGCATTAATGGGCAATCTGACTAAATAAGATGGCTGCTATAGATGACTTCTAAAACACTGTGCATTCTTAATCAGGTGATGAGATATTTCACATTTGCTAATGGTATAGCCCCCACAGCATTGTAGTACCACATATATTAACATTTATTTAATTTAAATATGCATCCCTTAACAAGAAGGCTTTGATGGATATGGCTCTATTGAAACCTAAAGCTAAAACATATTACATAATTTGATTCTAATCTGTGAAGACATGCTATACTCCAGTAATCAGATTTCAGAAGAATCCCTGTATCCTTGCAGTATACTCAGCTTTAATCTGAGTTTCTCTAAATAGGTTTCTGTTCCTTAAGATCAAATATTCCTCAAGGAAAAATAGGTTGAAAATTATAATTTTAATAAATAAATACTGAGGGGAAGAATACCTTACACAAAATACTCTGTCACGTTCTGCTAGATTTTTAAATTCTTTTAAAAGAAATACCATCTGCTGTACTTGATTTTACTTGGTCAATGCTAGAAATGATGGTTATTTTTATTTTGTTATCATCCAAATATTTTCTCACGAAATGGAGAGGGCTATCTTGGCTTTGGGTTGCATTGATTCACCATTAAAGTTTATTGTAAATGTGATTTTAAAAAAAAAAAAGTATAAATCCACATTTTATTCAGATGATTGTGTCCTTTAAAACACTAAAACATAGTGTGTCAAGGACTATAATCTCTTGCAAATGACCCCAAGTCTGTGTGTCCAGTCCTGACATTTGTTTGTGAGATCTGCACCCAATTCCAAGCCCTCTACCAGGACCTCCATTCACAAGAGGCATCCAAGTGATCTTCATCCTTTGTTCTCTCGGTTCACTAAAGAGCAGCAAGCTAGGATTCATCTTGATTGCCTCCTTTTCCAAAATTGATTTCAATTTTGTCATCAAATCCTGTCAATTCTGCCTCTAAGACATCTATCACATTCTCTTCTTTGGCACTCCCACAGACATAGTGGGGAGTATCTCTATAGGTTCTGTTTTTAGATTTATCAATATTTCACTCCCTCATAGAATTGCCATCTCCACTACTGTTACTGATGTTGATATTGTCCACTGCCACTACATCTTTACTTTGTACTTATGGGATATACAAGTATTTCAATTAACTATGACTTCAAGATTAATGCATAGATTATTTAACTAAATTACTACTTAAACGTTATACATTAACATCATTAGAATATAAAAATATTTATCAAAGCAGAAAGACCTCTGTACATGTTAATAGTATGTATTACTTTGAGCCTCAATTCTCAAAAACAGAAAAGTTAATGGTGAGATGAAAAATAAGATGATATTTACTATCCATGCAGAGCACTTCCTTTGTGCCAGGCATTGTGTTAAGGATTTTATCTATATTATCTCATACAATCTTTGTAAAAACCTAGTTAAGTAGCTTATCCATCAAGTGCACGTTTTAATCATACTTTATCTTCTACATGCGAAGAGAAACACTGGTGTCTGCTAGCTGATCTGAAGCATCAGAGCTTGTCTTGAAAGTTTGCTGCTTTTAGTGACAAATGTCTCTCATCACATGCTTACTCCTATTATTCCATTTAGGGCCTCATCGCTTCATATCCTGTTGGCATTAGTGAAGAAAAGTTCCTGTGAGAGGAATACTACCTTGCTTTGTGTGCCTTCATTCCATGAGCTTTCACATCCTGCCCTTCCCCTGGTACCCAGCAGCAGGGTTGAAAAAAGGCCAGGGGGTACGTGGTGCAATAGACACTTGGTGTGACTCATCCTCTGAGAGCTTTAAGTATGGAAAATTTGCTTATGCCAGTCATTGCTATCCTTCTATATCCTTAAGAATGATGAATCTGCATAGATGGATCTCTCACTGTAGCAGGCCCAGAGCAGAATTTTCTTTTTTCCAACTTGCTTTTCAAATAATTTTTACTCTTTTTCTTTTTGAATATGTCAGAAAACACTTTGAACAACAACAACAACAACAAAAAAAAAACACTGAATATTCTTTACTGATGTTTCCTCATGATCTCAAATGCATCATGCCTATCCATATTCTATTAGCACGTTCAAATTGTTGGTCATTACATTTCATTAGGGGACAACATTCAATCTTGACTCATAAGTACAACTGCATTGGAAAAGCAAATGGGGTAGAAAGGGAAGAAAAGACTTACTATGGCTGGCTGCTAGCCTTCCTCTTAACGTTCTTCAAGCCAACCTTGACTGGATTTTTCAGGCCTCAGCAAGAGGTTATATGCTGTACTTAGGTATCCATTTATGCTCCCTCACACTTCATCCTCTAAGAACACTAAATGCTTGCAGTTTTTCTAACATGCCAAGCTTTTTCATATCTTGGTACCTCTGCAAATACTGTTTCCTTTGTCTGGAATATTTTTCTCCCCCTTGTTGACCTGGCAACGTTAAAGACATTTGAAAACCTAGTACAGATGACTTTCCTTTTAATTAACTTCGCCCTGGAAAGTTAATCACATTTTCAGTGATTAACTTGTAGATATGAAGTATTATTGACATATATCACTTGGGTTATAATGTCCTTCTTTGTATGTCCATTTCTATTTCTTCTTGAGAGTAGAGCCCATTCCTAGCGTAATTCCCTGGCACTTAGTAATTCCAAAATTTACAAAAATTTAGTTGCTGAATACTAACTAAAAAAAATCTGAAATTACATCAATTTCAGGGTGTAGATTTTTATTTTCCTATGCTGGACAATATAACCTTTTCAGTGCAGAGACACTGTTTCCCCTCTATTTGCTCCACTCACTAGAACTAAAGTACATGCAATGTCCAAGAGGAATGGTGATGGGTAATTAATCTTGTCAGGTGCTTTCGACTAGCATCAAAATCAGGCCCTTTATAGCACATATTCATATAAATGACAGCTCAAGTCAAACCTATCTATCTCCCTAAATAGATGAAACCATTTCCCACCCTTCAAACATTCTTTTCTCTTCTCTAAGGTTATGTCAAAAATCATCATGATTAATAGTCAACATGTCCACTTCACTCAATGAAACTTCTAAACAATTTGTTATTCTTTTAGAATTCCATATGAAATAACATCCTTCCAAAGCAACTACAAAGCTCCAAAGAAAACATGGTAGAAAAGATACCTGTCATTAGCAGATATCTACAAATATGGTCATCAGTATTATCATTGTTATCACTGCATAATAAAGGCCTTTGTTATCAAATTACTTCAGTTGAATTAACATGAAATCACTCATGGCATTTTTTCATTCATTCATCGATTCATTCATTCCTTTTCTTGCACCTCACTTCCCTCATAATTTTTGACACCTTATAACTTTTTTTTAAACTGGAAAAGTATAATTAGATGGCACAACAAAAATTAAAACACATACTCTCTCTCTCTGATTCTGATGAAAGATGGAAACCATGTTAAATTCCAGTTCTGGTGAAACTTTTGACTATGAAATACATTTATGGAATTCTGTACGTCCTCCGTAAAATGTGGCAAAATCAAGCAAGTTTCTCAAAAACCATGTAGGATATCTAGTTAAGTAAAAGGGTAAGAAAAAAGTTATCTTTATAAAATGGGAAGACTGACATTATGTCTATTATTAAACAATGCTTCTTGTTGGAAGAACAGATGATATTCTGAGAGAAATAAACACTCGTGTCCGTTTTTATATCATGAACAAAGTAATATTTCTACGGAAGAGGAAAGATGGTCCTTCACGTTCTCTTTAAAACAGGAATATTCCCACTATACAGAAGAATTGTATTTTAGAAAGACAATTTCATGAACTAAGGCTGAAAATCTCCCAGACCGTGGCTGCTATGACTTCTCAAATCAGCAATCATGCACAGAAGAGAGTGCTAAATGAGACCCCTCTCTTTTCTTCCCATCCTCAGCCTTTTTTCTCTATACTTTTTAAAAGCTGACAGTAAATACCCACACAAAAGAGGAATCACAAATGACAAATTAAAGATAAGTTTCTCTCATTTGCCAGAGAGGATTTAGAAAATGTGCCATAATTTTATACAATGCTGGTGCAGCAGGTGAGTCTAGAAAATCATTTTGGTTGTTGATTTCAGAAATAATTCTGTTTTATACTGGCAGATTAACACTCTTCCAAAGATGACCAAAATAAGTCCCAGAATTAAGTCATAGTTTTACCTCTTCTGCTCCTTTTTCCGTCTTGCTGAATTTAATAATTTACTCTTCAACATTCCACTAAAAGTATTGCCAATTTTATTAGTCTTTAAATTGGCCAGAAAAGACATACCACCCAATAGCAAAATAGCCAAGAATTCAAACAAGCATGAAAAGGGGTATTTAAATACCCAACGAATATGTGTGAAGTTGTTCTGACTTGCTAATCATCAAAGAAATGCAAATTAAAACCACAACAAAATATCACTATATACTGAATAGAATGACAAATTTTTAAGAAGACTGAAAATCTAAAATATTATGAGGATATGAAGTAAATAGGAATTCCATAAACTCTTGGTAGGATTGTAAATGGACTCAACTACTTTGTAAAACTGACACTTTCGTCAGCACCTACACAAGTGGAACACAAGCATATATATATTTTCAACTGAAATATGTACAAAAAAATCCATGCACAGGAGTGTTAATTGCAGCTTTCTTCATAACAACAAAAAACAAGAAACGGGCCGGGCGCGGTGGCTCACGCTTGTAATCCCAGCACTTTGGGAGGCCGAGGCGGGCGGATCACGAGGTCAGGAGATCGAGACCACGGTGAAACCCCGTCTCTACTAAAAAAATACAAAAAATTAGCCGGGCGTGGTGGCGGGCG
>NW_026654808.1:5285-8099 GCF_009828535.3 Hylobates moloch
AAAAAAAAAAAAAAAAAAAAAAAAAAACAAGAAACAACATGAATGTTCTGCCACAGTAAAATGTATAAATATTTGTGATAGGATCAAACAAAGAAATGTTATATAGAAATAAAAATTCATGATATACTGCTATACATAGAAAATACATGAAATACACAATGTAATGTTGTTGGGGAGGCCAGACCCAAAAGAATACATACCTGACCACTTCGTTTACATAAAGCCCAAAAAAGTGAAACTATTCCATGATGTTAGGAGTCAGGATGGTAATCTTTGGGCAGGAAGGGGTGGTGGTGATCAGAAGGGGCAACAAAGGGGGCTTCTGGAATGTTGTTCATGGTCTGTTTCTTGTTCTGCGTGGCATGGTTACGCATGTGTTTTTACTTTATAAAACTTACTGATGAACACTTTTGCTTCACTGCTCTCTATGTATGTTATACTTCAATTAATAAGTTTATTTAAAAAGAAAAGAATGAGAGACCATGACAAGTACTACTTATACACTAAGTCTGTGTGAAATACTTTTTTTTTTTTTTAACTGTTAATCTCCAGGTGGTCACTTTAAATCCTTTTCCTCTCCCCCTAACCTCCCCAATTCCCACTTTATGTGACTCCAGCTATGATGATTTCTCCCCTGGCAGCAGCAGCCTGTAGCCCAGCCAATGTTCTTGCCTGCAGTCTGGTCTCAGTCCTATTCATTTTCATTCTTTACTTTGCAAATAGCATATTTGTATTTTTAAAAACATCCTGTATACAAAATAGTGTGATAATAAATGTACAGTTTAGCGAATATGAACAGAAAATAATTTCGGAAAATAAACACCTGTGTACTTACACCATCCTGCTTAAGCAATAGACACTAGTTTTTGCAATCTGTTGTCCTTTGGCAATCCCAATCTCCATCTTTGCATCAGAGGTATTCAATATCCTGAATTTGGTGTTAAACATGTCCTTGCTTTTATTTATAGTTTTATAACATAAGGTAGTAGTTGTAAACTAAAATCAACAATAACTAAAAATAGTTTAAGCAATATTTTGTTTGGTTTTGCTTGTTTTGATTTTTTTGTTTTACTTGTTTTGAAATTTAAGTTATGGAATCTCACAAGCGTATTCGGCTGTAAGCGTTTTTTATTTCTCACTAGTATATTGGTATGTTACTGAGACTAATCCACCCAGATGCCTGGACCTTTATTCCATTCTTTTTTCACTGCTGAATTATATCCATTGTATAAGTACACTACAAATTACTTATTCTATTTTAAATATGAACAATGTGTATTGTTTTCAGTCTTTTTGTCATTTCAAATAGCAAACTTAAGAGCATTCTTCTGCATACCTCTTGTATATGTACAAGAGTTTGTAGGTTATACGTCTAGGAATGGAACTACTGGATCCTCAAGTATGCACATTTTCAAATTTACTAGGTAATGCCAAATTATTTTACAAAGTAATTGAACCAAAATGATTTCCTGTTGTCTGCAACTTTACTTAGTGTTGTCATTATTTTTAGTAATTCTAGCTAGTGTGCAATTTTATCTAAACATTTCCATATATTCAATGGCATTTCATTTGAATTTCCTCTTCTATGAAAATACTAATCACGTAATTTGCTCACCTGTCCCACTTACCGTGGTCTTTTTCTTGTTGATTTCTGACAGTATTTATATACTCTGAATATGACAGTTTTTTCAGTAATCGGTGTTACAAATATCGTTTTCCACTATGCCTAGTCTTTTCTCTCTTTATTGTTCCTTTCAATAAAGAGAAGTCCTTAAATTTTATATATGAAATTATCAATATTTTCTTTAACAGCTTGTGCTTTTATGTCTTATTTAATAAATTCCTCCCTACCCAAAGGTCATAAGGATTTATCCTTTAATTTATTGCCTTTCACATGTACGACCATGATCAATATGGAATTTATCTTTATATATGGATGAAATCGATGTCTGTCTACTTTTACATTTTTTCCACATAGATAACCATCACTTCCCTTGCCATTTAATGAACAGGTCATCCTTATCTCACTGATTTACAGTGATTCTCTGTCATACATCAAGTTTCCATTCACAATTGCACGTATTTTTGGCTCATTTACCACTGGCAATACAAAGTGTCTCAAGACATTTCCTTTTTAAAAGAGAAAACTAAAAAAATTTGTATTCATTAAGTGGAATTACAATTATTAGCCTTAATTTAGTGACTAAATATTTGTGTTTTGCAGTGAAGATCCAAGAAACAAACAATAACATCAAATAAAAAGATGAAAACAGTTTCTTTTGCAGCAAAATTTATCTGAAAACTTTCATTGCACATAGAATAAATTTCTATCCACTCATTTAAAAATTCAGGTAATTATACTTTGAAGTGCTTTCAGTGCTATCTTTATAAACCTGTATAAGCTAGGACATTTTTGACTACACATGAATTATGGTTTTGTTAAAATTCTTTCTGGGTCAAGTGGTATTTTTCTTAATCCAGGGAATATCTAATTAGAAACAAAGATAAAAAAACTATTTATGTTCAGTTCTTAATTATCAAATTTATTCAATAAAGTGCTTTTACTTTTGGCTGTGACTCTAGAAAGAAATGGTGCCAATATTAATCACAGTATTTTCATGAAAATTTTTTAATCTTTTTATTCTTTTTATTTCATAAAGGAAAGCTTATATATTATATATATATATTTGGAGGAATACATATAATGTATATTATATATATAACATAAGGTAGTAGTTGTAATATATATATATATATCAAAACAAATAAAATCAAAACAAGCAAAACCAAACAAAATATTGCTTAAACTATTTT
>NW_026654809.1:0-8099 GCF_009828535.3 Hylobates moloch
AAAACACAAAAATCAGCCGGACGTGGTGGTGCATGCCTGTAATCCCAGCTACTCGGGAGGCTGAGGCAGGAGAATCACTTGAACCCGGGAGGTGGAAGTTGTAGTGAGCGGAGATTGAGCCACTGTACTCCAGCGTGGTGACAGAGCAAGACTCGGTCTCCAAAAAAAAAGATGCTACGTGGCAGCCTGGCGCAGTGGCTCATGCCTATAATCCCAGCACTTTGGGAGGCCGAGGTGGGCAGATCACCTGAGGTCAGGAGTTCGAGATCAGCCTAGCCAACATGGTGAAACCCCCGTCTCTACTAAAAATACAAAAATAAGCCGGGCATGGTGGTGCACATCTGTAGTCCCAGATACTCGGGCGGCTGAGGCAGGAGAATCACTTGAATCCAGGAGGTGGACGTTGCAGGGAGCTGAGATCACACCATTGCATTCCAGCCTGGTCAGCAGAGTGAGACTCCGCCTCAAAAAAAAATAAAAATAAAAAAAGGCCGGGCGCAGTGGCTCACGCCTGCAATCCCAGCATTTTGGGAGGCCAAGGCGGGCGGGTCATTTGAGGTCAGGAGTTCGAAACCAGCCTGGCCAACATGGTGAAACCCCATCTCTACTAAAATATACAAAAATTAGATGGGTGTGGTGGCAGGCGACTTGATCCCAGCTACTTGGGAGGCAGAGGCAGAGGCAGAGGCAGGAGAATCGTTTGAACCCAAGGTGCAGAGGTTGCAGTGAGCCGAGATCACACCATTGCATTCAAACCTGGGGGATAAGAGCGAGACTTCTCTCGAAAAAAAAAAAAAAAAAAAAAAGATGATATGTGGCACAGTGCCTGAGGGAAAGACACCTTCTCTGGTGGGATGGTGAGGGAAGGCGAACCCTAAAGGCTCAAAACCAGATGTGATAAGCTTGGGAGGAAGATTTTATCATCTCCTATGACAGTCCTGTGGTATTATAGCCCGATAGGAATGCAAAGAAAAATGGAGGAGAATTCCACCAGAATGGGAGGGCTGAATGGCAGCATTGTCGGGGCTACACTGAACCCTGTGAGATACCCGTTCTGGCTCTTGTCCTGCAGCAATGTGAGAGGCAGACAGTCCTCACTGCACCCCTGTGCTCCGTCAATCCAGGTGGAATGTGACTCCTTGGAGAAGTAAAAGCACCTGCTCTGCTATTCCTTGCCACTGCGTCAGGGTCCTCTCTGTCCAGATCCACACTGCGAAGGGCTGTGTTTGTTTAATATCAGTCTTCTCCAGCCAGGCCTGTAGGACCCAGCAGAAGGGCTGGCACACAGCAGGCACTCAGTCTGAATGCGGTGGCCATACGTGGTGAATGAATGAATGAACACAGACCTCCCAGAATTTTCAGAATCCCGGTTCTATTTCCTGAGACTTCCCTGCCCTATCTCTTCTCTTCTCCCCCACTCTTTTGTTTCTGAGACAGGGTCTCATTCTGTTGCCTGGCTGGAGCGCAGTGGTGCCACAATCACTACTCACTGCAGCCTCCACCTCCCAGGCCCAAGTAATCCTCCCACCTCAGCCTCCCAAATAGCTGGGACTACAGGTGCACACGACCATGACTGGCTAATGTTTTGTAGAGACGGGGATCTCACTATGTTGACCAGGCTGGTCTCAAACGCCTGGCCTCAAGTGATCCTCCCACCTTGGACTCCCAAAATGCTGGGATTATAGGAGTCCAGGCTGAAGTGCAGTGGCATGATCTTGGCTCACAGCAATCTCTCTCTCCCAGGTTGAAGCAATTCTCCTGCCTCAGCCTCCCAAGTAGCTGGGACTACAGGTATGCACCACCATGCCTGGGTAATTTTTGTATTTTTAGTAGAGACGGGGTTTCACCATTTTGGCCAGGCTGGTCTCGAACTCCTGACCTCAGGTGATCCACCTGCCTTGGCCTCCCAAAGTGCTGGGCTTACAGGCATGAACCACCACGCCCAGCTTCTCTCCCATTCTTGACCTTCAGGAATACCTGCTCTCAAACTCTCACTCCCCATCTGGAGTTCGGGACATGGGAACTGTTGCCTTTCTTTCAGAGGTATGTGTACCTTAGTGCTAAGTTCTGGCTGTGCCCCCGTAAAAGAGTGTAACTGAATGGCCGGGCACGGTGGCTCACGCCTGTCCTCCCAGCACTTTGGGAGGCCGAGGCGGGCGGATCACCTGAGGTCAGGAGTTCAAGACCAGCCTGACCAACACGGAGAAACCCTGTCTCTACTAAAAATACAAAATTAGCCAGATCGTTGAACCGGAGGAGTTGGGTGGCGAGCCGCATTCCAGCCTGGGTAACAAGAGCAAAATCCGTCTCAATAACTGAAAGAATGCAGACAGTGAGGTCCAGGCTGGGGCTGTGCTAGCCAGAAGCTGTGTGACTGTGGGTAGCCCACTCACCCTCTCTATCCTCCTCATCTTTGTGTGTAAATTAGGGGCTAACAATAGCCCCCACAGGATCATGAATGAATGAATGAGAAATTGCCAGCATAGGACTCTCAGCCTCAAATAAACCTATTTCTAATCATTTGGGCTCAGGATTTTTTCTGTCTCTGATGCTGGTCCGTGAAGTGGGTTGCAGGCTGACCGCCCCGGTTTTTTTTTTTTTTTTGAGACAGAATCTCACTCTGATGCCCAGGCTGGACTGCAGTGGCGGGATCTCGGCTCACTGCAACCTCCACCTCCCAGGTTCAAGCAATTCTCCTGCCTCAGCCTCCTGAGTAGCTGGGATTACAGGCACCTGCCGCCGTGCCTGGCCAATTTTTGTATTTTTAGTAGAGATGGGGTTTCGCCATGTTGGCCAGGCTGGTCTCGAATGCCTAACCTCAGGTGATCTACCCACCTCAGCCTCCCAAAGTGTTGGGATTACAGGTGTGAGCCACCACGCCCGGCTTTATTTATTTATTTTGTTTTTATTTTTTGAGACGGAGTCTCGGTCTGTCGCCCAGGCTGGAGTGCAGTGGCGCTATCTCTGCTCACTGCAACCTCCGTCTCCCGGGTACAAGCAATTGTCCTGCCTCAGCCTCCCGAGTAGCTGGGAATACAGGCATGCGCCACCACGCCTGGCTAAATTTGGTATTTTTAGTAGAGAGGGGGTTTCATTGTGTTAGCCAGGATGGTCTAGATCTCCTGACTTCGTGATCTACCCACCTCAGCCTCCCAAAGTGCTGGGATTACAGGCATGAGCCACCGTGCCTGGCTTTTTTTTTTTTTTTAAATAGAGATGGGCTTTCGCCATATTGCCCAGACTAGTCTCAACCTCCTGGCCTCAAGCAATCTTCCCACCTCAGCCTCCCAAAAAGCTGAGATTCCAGGTGTAAGCCATTGCGGCCAACCTCGCTTTCTCGTTTTTAACCCACTTCAAATGTGGTCCACATGTTCCTGATTCATTTCAGCTTTAATCATGAGGACGTCACTGGGGACAGCTGGTGGGGGAGTGAGACCAGCCCCTTTGAGGGTCTTTATCGTTTTTATTTTTATTTATTTATTTTGAGACAGAGTTTCGCTCTGTTGCCCAGGCTGGAGTGCAGTGGCGTGATCTCGGCTCATTGCAACCTCCGCCTCACGGGTTCAAGCGATTCTCCTGCCTCAGCCTCCTGAGTAACTGGGATTACAGGCGCCCACCACCATGCCAGGCTGATTTTTGTACCTTTAGTAGAGACGGGGTTTCACCATGTTGGCCAGTCTGGTCTTGAACTCCTGACCTCAGGTGATCTGCCCGCCTCGGCCTCCGAAGGTGCTGGGATCACAGGCGTGAGCCACCACGCCCAGCCGGGTCTTTTTTGAGACAGGGTCTGACTTTGTCACCCAGGCTGGAGTGCAGTGGCACAATCTAATCTTGGCTCCCTGCAGCCTCTACCTCCCCAGGCTCAAGCAATCTTTCCACCTAAGCCTCCCCAGTAGCTGGGATCACAGACACGCGCCACCACGCCTGGCTAATTTTTTGTAGAGACGGGGTTTCACTATATTCCCCAGGCTGGTCAACTCCTGAGCTCAAGCAATGCACCCACCTCGGCCTCCCAAAGTGCTGGGATTACGGTGTGAGCCAAGGTGCCTGGCACTCTTTGGAGGTCTTAATCTAATAAGAACATTATAAAGATAACTTGTCTCCTCCCGTCCCATCCTCTAGAGAAAATCTCCCAGCCTCGCAGTAAATCCCAAACAGCTGTAGGTTTGGGGGAGGAGGCAGGCAGGAAGCGGCCCCTTCTGTTCTATTCCTATACTCACATAAGAGACGTTCACACTTGTAATCCCAGCATTTAGGGAGGCTGAGGTGGGAGGATCTCGTAAGACCAGGTGTTCAAGATCAGCCTTAGCGAGGCTAAAAATACAGAGTGAGGGCCGGGCGCGGTGGCTCACGCCTGTAATCCCAGCACTTTGGGAGGCCAAGGCGGGTGGATCACCTGAGGTCAGCAGTTCAAGACCAGCCTGGTCAACATGGTGAAACCCCGTCTCTACAACAAATGCAAACATTAGCTAGGCTTGGTGGCGGGCACCTATAATCCTGTCTACTCGGGAGGATGAGGCAGAAGAATCGCTTGAACCTGGGATGCAGAGGTTGCAGTGAGTCAAGATTGTGCCACTGCACTGTAACCTCAAAAAAACAAAAAAAAAAAAAAAAACGAAATAACAAAAACAGACCCTCAGCAGATACCAAAGCTGCCCACACCTTGGTCTTGAACCTCCATGGTCTCCAAAGCTGTGAGAAGTACATTTCTGTTGTGTCTAAGCTGCCCCACCTACGGGATTTTGTCAGAGATGCCACTGTCCCAACAGCCCCACATCCTCTGTCCAGGAAGCACGTCTCCCACTCTCGCCCCAATCATCCTTGAAGGCCCAGCCTTAGGGTCGCAGCCTCTGGGAAGCCTTCTGGAAGCTTCTCCCCCCTTGCTCACCTCCTGGTCCTGCGGCGTGTTACAGCTGGAGGTGTCCCCACAGCCCTGTGGCCCGGGTTGGCTGGAGGGTCAGGAGCCCGGGGGCCGGGGCCAGACTCATGCCTCGCAGGAAGGAAAGCTGGGTCCTGTTGCTGAGGCTGCCTCGGGCTGGTGCCTCCAGCCGTGTGTCTTCTTCCTGCCATCCACCCTGGGCCTCCGTTCCCCTTCCAACCCCGGGAGGAGGAGCACATGGGGCCCTAGGGGGTCATGGAGTCCAGATGAGGGACCCTGAGTCCTGAGGTTACCTGTGGAGTGGGTTCTGTGGAGCTGCTTGGGTTGCCGGCCTGGAGCAAGAAGTAAATGTCCACTGTGCTGGAGCCTCTATGCCAGGCAGGCCTATTTGTTACAGCAGCTGAGCCTTATCAGTAACGTGCTAACACACAGGTGCAGCCCATCACAGATGCTCGACTGTGGAACTCACTGGTCGGGCAGAGCTACCTTCAGGCATGGCTGCAACCAGGGGCGACTCAAGCTCAGTGCCTGTGGACCTTTCTTCTTGTCCTCATGTCTCTCTCCCTCTCTTTCTCTCTCTCTCTGTCTCTATCTCTCTTGTCTTTTCCTGTCTCTGTCTCTATGTCTCTCTGTTTTTTGAGATGGAATCTTGCTCTATTGCCCAGGCTGGAGTGCTCGCCATCTTTCTGTCTATGTCTCTGTCTCTCCCTGTCTCTATTTGTCTTTCTGCCTCTTTCTTCCTCTGCCTCTCTATCTCTCTGTCTCTGTCTCTCTGTCACTCAAGCTCTCTGTCTCTGTCTCTCTTTGTCTCTGTGTCTCTCCATTTCTCTTCCTCTCTCTGTCTCTCTCTCCCTTCCTAGCTCTGTCTCTATCTCTCCCTCTCTCTCTCTGTCTCTGCATCTCTCCCTCTATCTCCAACTGTGTCTCATCTCTTTCGTCCTCTATCCCCATCTCTCTCCCTCTCTGTATCCCTCTGTCTCTATCTCTACCTCTCTATCTGTCTCTCTCTGTCTATCTCTCCCTCCCCACATCTCTCTCTGTCTTTGCCTTTCTCTCTCTCCCTCTCCTTGTCTCTCCGTCTCTGTGCCTTGGCTTCATTCTTTCACTCCAAGCTTCTTCCATCCGTGGTGGCAGGTGTGGCTTAGTTTAGCAACCCCCAAATAAAACAGAGCTCTTCTTTCCCAGCATCGTTATAAAATCCCAGGAAAGTCTCTTATTGTCTGGCGTTGGCCCCTCCCGGATGACTGGCCAGGCCTGGTTTAGGCAATGTCCTGGTGACCAGAAGGCCAGGTTCCAAGAGGGGCAGTGCCTTGGGAACACAGGAGTCAGGTGGGCCAGGTTCCCCACAGCAGGAGGAGGAGTTGCCGGGGAAGGGGAAGGACGCTGAGCAGATGACAACCGCCTGCGACTTGGCGGCAGCGTTCAGAGCAGCTCCAATGACAAAGGGCTTTCCCGCCTGGAGTGGCTCACTGCCCCGTCTTGGCCCTGCCGGCCTCAGTGGCCTCCCTGCAAGGGGACAGTCCTGGCCATCATCTCCGGGTCCAGCCCTGGACAGCAGGGGTCAAGTGACTCATGCCGTGGGCTGAAAATGTACATGACCTTGCAATTTTCCTGAATTTGCTCAAGGAACAAGAGACAAAGCTAATTCCCAGGAAGAGGAGGAGGGATCTGCCCTGTAGTTGCCCTTGAGCAGGTCCCTGGGCCTCAACCTTATCTATAAAAGGATAGAGTTGAAGACAGATTGAACTGCCAAATTGGTTTCCTCCTGGTGCTGCTTGATTGATTGGTGATGTCTGCTTTGTGCACGGGAGGGAAGCAGTGTGGGCATCATTGGTTGATTGGTGATGTCTGCCCTGTGCACAAGAGGAAGGCAGGCAGGACAAACAGCAGCATTCCCCAGTCAACCAACATCACTGGTTGATTGGTGATGCCTACCCTGTGCACAGGAGGAAGGAGGGCAGGAGAAACATCATTCGTTGATTAATTGGTGATGTCTGCCAATGTTGCCATGTTGGCCAGGTTGGTCTCCAATTCATGACTTCAGGTGATCCACCTGCCTCAGCCTCCCAAAGTGCTGGGTTTACAGGCATGAGCCACTGCTCCCAGCCCGATTCTACAACTGTTTTCTATTTCCTTATTTTAGATCATTCCAGAACTTTCTGGGAATTGCACCCAACAGTCTCTGGTAGGGCATAAACACAGACTTGGGGGAAAAGAAGACATGTCTTTGCAGCCAGCAGCGGCACCCCTGCCCAACCGGGAGGCTGGGCCTGCGCAGCACTGCGTTCCCATATACAGCGCAGCCAACGGAACGGGGTGAAGTCAGGAAGTTTTGATGGGTGAGGAGGCAGCACAGAGCAGGGTCTGCCCTCACCCCCACCAACTGCAGGGACAGAGCCTGGGGGCAGTGGGTGGCCCCGGAGCCAAGTGTGGGGCACTGGGATCTGCCTCTTCACAGGGGCACGGGATCCAGTCAGAGGATGGGTGACTCTGAGAGAAGTTTCTCTCCTTTGTCTACTTTCTCCACTGTTCCAGAGAATGAAGGCTCATCCTGCGGCATCCTTTGGGGTACATGGCTGTGTGTTTGTGTGTCTGTGTGGGATGCTATGTGTTGATGTTTGTGTGTGTCTGTGTGTACCTCCATGGATGGGTGTATGTTTGTGTGTGTGTGTGTGTGTTTTTTTTTTGAGACGGAGTCTTGCTCTGTTGCCCAGGCTGGAGTGCAGTGGCGCGATCTCGGCTCACTGCAAGCTCCGCCTCCCGGGTTCATGCCATTCTCCTGCCTCAGCCTCCCGAGTACCTGGGATTACAGGCGCCCGCCACCACGCCCGGCTAATTTTTTGTATTTTTAGTAGAGATGGGGTTTCACCGTGTTAGCCAGGATGGTCTAGATCTCCTGACCTTGTGATCCACCCACCTCGGCCTTGCAAAGTGCTGGGATTACAGGCGCGAGCCACTGTGCCCGGTCGTATTTTGTGTTTTGTGTTTTGTTTTTCTGAGACAGGGTCTCCCTCTGTCACCCAGGCTGGAGTGCAGAGGTTCAATCATAGCCCACTGCAGCCTTCACTTCCCAGGCTCAAGTGATCCCCCTGTCTCGGCCTCCCAAAGTGTTGGGATAACAGGCATGAGCCACCACGCCCGGCCTGCATTTTGTATATGTGTGTTCGTTGTTTTCCAGTGTGTGTCTGTGTACATGTGTGCATGAGTGTGTGTTTGTGTG
>NW_026654810.1:0-8098 GCF_009828535.3 Hylobates moloch
TGCAAGCTCCGCCTCCCGGGTTCACGCCATTCTCCTGCCTCAGCCTCTCCGAGTAGCTGGGACTACAGGCGCCCGCCACCACGCCCGGCTAATTTTTTTTGTATTTTTAGTAGAGATGGGGTTTCACTGTGGTCTCGATCTCCTGACCTCGTGATCCGCCCGCCTCGGCCTCCCAAAGTGCTGGGATTACAAGCGTGAGCCACCGCGCCCGGCCTATACTAGCTGTTTTAAAACTCGTCTGATGATTCAAACAATATTCATGTCATCTTTTTGTTGGCATCTGCTAGGGTTTGAATTTGTCCCCTAAAGTTCATGTGTTGGGAACTAGATTCCTCAATGTGGCAGTATTGTGAAGTTATATGGTTTGGCTCTGTGTTCCTACCCAAATCTCATCTGGAATTGTAATTCCCATGTGTTGAGGGAGGGACCTGATGGAGGTCATTGAATCATGGGGGCAGTTTTTCCCATGCTGTTCTCATGATAGTGAGTGACTTCTCAAAAGACCTGATGGTTTAAAAGTGTGTGGTGGTTCCTCTCTGTCTCTCTTTTGCTGCCATGTAAGATGTGCCTAGCTTTCCCTTTGCCTTCTGCCATGATTATAAGTTTCCTGAGTCCTCTCCACTCATGCAGAACTGTGAGTCAATTAAAACTCTTTTCTTTATAAATCAAAAAATAAAATAAAATAAAATGAAGGGTATAAAAAAAAAAAAAACTGCTTTAGCTGTATCCCAGAGATTCTGGTACATTGTCTCTTTGCTCTCATTGGTTTCAAAGAACTTCTTGACTTCTGCCTTCATTTCATTATTTACCCAGGAGTCATTCAGGAGCAGATTGTTCAATTTCCTTGTATTTGTGTGGTTTTGAGTGAGTTCCTTTATCTCGAGTTTTAATTTGATTGCACTGTGGTCTGAGGGACCGTTTGTTAGGATTTCAGTTCTTTTGCATTTGATGAGGAGTGTATTACTTCCAATTATGTGATCAATTTTAGAGTATGTGCCATGTGGCACTGAGAAGAATGTATATTCTGTTGTTTCTGGGTGGAGAGTTCTGCAGATATCTATCAGATCCACCTGATCCAGAACTGAGTTCAAGTCCTGAATATCCTTGTTAATTTTCTGTCTCGATGATCTGTCTAATATTGACAGTGGGGTGTTAAAGTCTCCCATGATTATTGTGTGGGAGTCTAAGTCTCTTTGTTGGTCTCTAAGAACTTGTTTTACGAATCTGGGTGCTCCTGTATTGGGTGCATATATATTTAGGATTGTTAGCTCTTCTTGTTGAATTGATCCCTTTACCATTATGTAATGCTCTTCTTTGTCTTTTTTTGATCTTCGTTGGTTTGAAGTCTGTTTTGTCAGAAACTAGGATTGCAACCCCTGCTCTCTTCTGCCTTTTATTTGCTTGGTAAATTTTCCTTCATCCCTTTATTTTGAGCCTATGTGTGTCTTTGCACGTGAGGTGGATCTCTTGAATACAGCACATTGATGGGTCTTGACTCTATTCAATTTGCCAGTCTGTGTCTTTTAACTGGCACATTTAGCCCATTTACATTTAAGGTTAGTATTGTTATGTGTGAATGTGATCTTGTCACCATGATGCTAGCTGGTTATTTTGTAGACTAGTTGATGTCTACATTGTTTCTTCGTAGTGTCATTGGTCTTTGTACTTCAGTGTGTTTTTGCAGTGGCTGGTACCAGTTTTTCCTTTCCATATTTAGTGCTCCCTTCAGGAGCTCTTGCAAGGCAGGCCTGGTGGTGACAAATTCTCCCAGCAGTTGCTTGTCTGAAAAGGATTGTATTTCTCTCCTTTACTTATGAAGCTTAGTACGACTGGATATGAAATTCTGGGTTGGAAACTCTTTAATAATGTTGAATATTGGACTCCACTCTCTTTTAGCTTCCAGGGTTTCTGCTGAGAGGTCCACTGTTAATCTGATGGGCTTCTCTTTGTAGATCACCAAGCCTTTCTCTCTGGCTGCCCTTGACATTTTTTCCTCATTTCGACCTTAGAGAATCTGATGATTACATATCTTGGGGTTGATATTCTTGTGGTGCATCTTACTGGGGTTATCTGGATTTCCTGAATTTGAATGTTGGCTTCTCTTGCTAGGTTGGAGGAGTTCTGGATGACATCCTGAAGTGTGTTTTTCAACTTGGTTCCATTCTCCCTGTCTCATTCAGGTATTCCAATCAGTCGAAGATTTGGTCTTTTTTACATAGTCCCATAGTTCTCAAAGTTTTTGTTCATTCCTTTTCATACTTTTTTCTCTAATCTTGTCTGCCTGCCTTATTTCAGCAAGATAGTCTTTGAGCTCTGATATTCTTTCTTCCACTTAATCGATTTGGTGATTAATACTTGTGTTTGCATCACGAAGTTCTCGTGCTGTGTTTTCCAGTTCCATCAGGTCATTTATGTTCCCCTCTAAACTGGTTGTTCTAGTTAGCAGTTCCTGTAACCTTTTATCATGGCTCTTAGTTTCTTTGCATTAGGTTAGAACATGTTCCTTTAGCTCAGTAAAGTTTGTTATTACCCACCTTCTGAAGCCTAGTTCTGTCAATTCATCCATCTCAGCCTGTGCCCAGTTCTGTACCCTTGCTGGAGAGGTGCTGCGATCATTTGGAGGAGAAGAGTCTTCAGCATTTTTTCATTGATTCTTTCTCATCTTCATGAGTTTGTCTAGTTTCAATCTCTGAGGCTACTGACCTTTGGATGGGGTTTCGTGGGGACTTTTTTGTTGATGCTGTTGTTGTTGCTTTCTGTTTGTTTGTTGGTAACAGTCAGGCCCCTCTTCTGTAGGGCTGCTGAGGTTTGCTGGGGGCTCACTTCAGGCCCTATTAACCTGGATACCTAGAGATGTCACCCGAGGAGCCTGGAGAACATCAAACATGGGTGCCTGCTCCTTCCTCTGGGATCTCTGTCCTTGAGGGACACAGAGCGGATGCTAGTAGGAACGCTCCTGTATACGGTGTCTGGCGACCCCTGTTGGGGGGTCTCACCCAGTCAGGGACCACAGGATCTGGGACCTGCTTAAGAAAGCACCCTGTCTGTCCCTTGGTGGAAGGGTGTGCTGCGCTGGGGGGAAACCCACTCGTCTGGGCTACTCAGTTTCCTCAGAGCTAGCAGGGGGAAAGACTAAGTCTGTTGGTCTGTGGAGACCATGGCCATCCTTCCCCTTAGGGGCCAAGGCCCTGGGAGATTAGAGTTTTGTCCCTAAGCCCCTGGCTTGAGTTGCTGAAGTTCCTGCAAGGGAGGCCCTGTCCAGTAAGGAGGGATGGGTCAGACAGATACAAATTTTTAAGCTACTATCTGATCTCTGTTGTTCAGGAAACTTTCTCATCCTCTGTTTGCTTTCTGATCATAGATTTTAAATTTTCAGTTAAATGTACTGTATGCCATATATGCCCAAGGACTCAATTTAAGGATTCTTCCATTATTGCCCTGCATCACTCAGGTGGTGTACCCATCTGCACCAGCAGCTACCCATATTGAGAGCCTTGAACTACACTGATGAAGCTGGTGGTATGGAATACTGGGAAGATTCTGCACCAGGGTGTTAGAATTAGAATTTGCTACTAATTATAATTTTCTATGTGTCACAGGGAAAGATAGTACCTCTCTCTTTGTCTGCTTTACCATTTATAAACTAAAGGAGAATGACAATCATTTTTAACTTTTTGGCTATTCTATACTTCTCTAAAAATTTTAAGGGAAAATTGGTAAAACAGATAAAAGTGGAGCTTTTTGCTCAAAATGGTGGTATGAGGTTAAAATCATGCCTGCTTGTCCTTGACCTCATGTGCAACTGTCTCTACTTTAGGGACATTCCCTGAAGTATCTCATTGGGTCTCGTTAGGCCTTATAGAGAATAAATTAAAAACCTAGCTTATCTGTAGAGGTCATTTCAATTGTATAAAATCAGTGACTCAAGGTATGTTTTTTCTCTCTCTTTTTAGGAACTTAAATGTTAAAGTGAAAAACAGTCAGCCAATTGCTTATAAATAATGATTTGAATATTTTAAACTATGTCTACTAATCATTTGACTGTTCTACTAAAAACTGCAGATCAACATATATCCTTTTCATAAACAGGAAAAAATCACTGGCACTAACAAAAATGAATAAATAGGTTGTGTGCCCAAGTGAACAAATATTGAACAATATTATTAAGTACTACCTGAATTTGCTTTGAGGGATAGAGGGATTTTGTCATCTGGCATGTATAATGCGATATTAGTAAAAGGTATTTTCTTCATAGTAATAAAA
The DNA here is from genome assembly GCF_009828535.3 of Hylobates moloch. NCBI lineage: Eukaryota > Metazoa > Chordata > Mammalia > Primates > Hylobatidae > Hylobates > Hylobates moloch. The sequence goes on from NW_026654810.1 coordinate 4,264, forward strand.
ACTATTTCTTATATGCATGTGTTTTAACTCATTATGTCCTTGTAACAGCCCTCCAGTGTCTTTACTTTTTTTTTTTTTTTTTTTTGAGACAGAGTCTCGCTCTGTTGCCCAGGCTGGAGTGCAGTGGCCTGATCTCTGGTCACCGCAAGCTCCGCCTCCCAGGTTCACGCCATTCTCCTGCCTCAGCCTCCCGAGTAGCTGGGACTACAGGTGCCCACCACCATGCCTGGCTAACTTTTTGTAGTTTTAATAGAGACGGGGTTTCACCGTGTTACCCAGGATTGTCTCGAACTCCTGACCTCATGATCCACCTGCCTCGGCCTCCCAAAGTGCTGGGATTACAGGCGTGAGCCACCACACCAGGCCGTATCTTTTCTTGATCTGTGCACCCTACTGCCTCTCATAGCCATAGGCAAAAATCATATGACAGCATAAAACAGATTGCCTTTTTTTACTCAGTAATAGAATATATTGAGAATTTTAATGACCATTAATCCTGTCTAAGCACACATAACCAGTTAAAACATCTTACTAATGATGTTTAGACACCGACTTATCTACTACAAATACATAAATTATGTTAGAAGTAAAGAGATGTTTGTGAATCAGAGCTTAAAGGGGTAAAGGATGGGGCTTTTGATCAGTCAAAAAATCTTGCTGAAGGAAATAAGGTGAAATAAGGGATGACAGGACAGAAGTTTGAAGGGAAGAAAGGAGGAAGAAGGGAAAAGCGAGAGATAGCTTGAAAACCTGAGGGCATTAAGAAGGATGTCTATCACTAACTGCTGTGTGATCTGGAAGAAGTTTTTTTTTCCTCTATGTGCATGGGTTACATCAACTGTAAAGTGCAAATAAGAACGACTTGCCTTACAAGGTCACTGAGATGTTAAATGATACCTTGCGTGAACATGACTTAGAAGACTGCCTGGCACCTAAAAAGTGGTTCAAGAACGTCGGTGGTGTCATGCTACAAGTGAGGCCTTGTAGACTGTGATCAGGTGGGAGTGATCAAATGGGCACCAGGTAAGTTTACCAGATGTAGTGAGGTTCAGGGCAGTGGAGGAAAGGTGAGAATGATACAGCAGCTCCACTGGACTTGAGCTCTTTTATCCCTACTCCACTAAACATAATCATACCTCCTTTCCTTTTCCTCAATGTATAGGTAGAAAAGATTATTTTTTGAGACTACTCTCACTACAGAACCTGTAGAACAAAATCACCTTATTGCCCTTCAAAATCCTTTTGCTTCTCTTGAATGCTTTTTCTCCTACAAAAGAACTCATAGACCTTTCACCGCTTTCTGCCTATAAACAGCCATCGCCTCCCGCTCCCCCACTCCTGGATGCACAGGTACACAGCGTCCGGCATTGCAATCCGTTCCATTCTGCCCTGGCGTTGTGTTCCATCACTCATGCTCCAAGTTCTGAGGCAGCAAAAAATCAGAGGCTGGGAGTGTCAGTCTACACTAAAAAGAACTGTCTATGAGTAAAGTTCATGAAGAAGGAGGAGGAGAAACAGGAGGAAGAGGGGAAGGAGGAGGAAGGGAAAAAAGAGTCTCATATAAACAATAGAGGTGAGATTCGCAGGTGTCTGAGAGAGCAATTTGATGAGGGAAGTAGCGAACTTGAGCATAAAGGTAAAGTTATTGATCAGAACAAGGGAAATAGTCCAAATGAAGCAACAAAGGTGGATAGGGACCGGGTAATACAATGTTAGGATATGAAAATTAATAAGAGTCAAGCACAAATCAGGTAGGCATGGAGTTGTCCAATTACTAAACTCCAGGTTGAATCTTAGATGTGAAAATTTGATTATTCAGTACCATCTTGGTGGACTCCCACCTTGTTGGTAATAGAACCATACAAAGCCAAGCTTTCTTCAGACATAAAGATGGCACTTTGGTGTGCTCACCCATGCTGTATGTTAATGGCTAATGCAGAGTTGTTTTTGGAATGTTTTGAATTTAGGAAAAGATTCATAGAAACTGGAGGACTTCTAATTTTTTTAATGTTACAGCTTTTGGCAAGTCAGTAGGAGGAAGAGTTGATGCTAGGTGGGATTGTGGGAGCTTCAACAACCACTTCCTACAGGAAATCATTTGTCCTGAATAAATGTAATGTTTTACCCCTATCCAAAACAGTAATTTAGATTGCTTTAGTGTTCTCAAGGTTTCCACAAAGTCACATTCTTATTCTTTTTTTTTTATTATTATACTTTAAGTTTTAGGGTACATGTGCACAATGTGCAGGTTTGTTACATGTGTATCCATGTGCCATGTTGGTGTGCTGCACCCATTAACTCGTCATTTAGCATTAGGTATATCTCTTAATGCTGTCCCTCCCCCTCCCACCACCCCACAACAGTCCCCGGAGTGTGATGTTCCCCTTCCTGTGTCCATATGTTCTCATTGTTCAATTCCCACCTATGAGTGAGAACATGCGGTGTTTGGTTTTTTGTCCTTGCGATAGTTTACTGAGAATGATGGTTTCCAGTTTCATCCGTGTCCCTACAAAGGACATGAACTCATCATTTTTTATGGCTGCATAGTATTCCATGGTGTATATGTGCCACATTTTCTTAATCCAGTCTATCGTTGTTGGACATTTGGGTTGGTTCCAAGTCTTTGCTATTGTGAATAGTGCCGCAATAAACATATGTGTGCATGTGTCTTTATAGCAGCATGATTTATAGTCCTTTGGGTATATACCCAGTAATGGGATGGCTGGGTCAAATGGTATTTCTAGTTCTAGATCCCTGAGGAATCACCACACTGACTTCCACAATGGTTGAACTAGTTGACAGTCCCACCAACAGTGTAAAAGTGTTCCTATTTCTCCACATCCTCTCCAGCACCTGTTGTTTCCTAACTTTTTAATGATGGCCATTCTAACTGGTGTGAGATGGTATCTCATTGTGGTTTTGATTTGCATTTCTCTGATGGCCAGTGATGATGAGGATTTTTTCATGTGTTCTTTGGCTGCATAAATGTCTTCTTTTGAGAAGTGTCTGTTCATGTCCTCTGCCCACTTTTTGATGGGGTTGTTTGTTTTTTTCTTGTAAATTTGTTTCAGTTCATTGTAGATTCTGGATATTAGCCCTTTGTCAGATGAGTAGGTTGCAAAAATTTTCTCCTATTTTGTATGTTGCCTGTTCACTCTGATGGTAGTTTCTTTTGCTGTGCAAAAGCTCTTTAGTTTAATTAGATCCCATTTGTCAATTTTGGCTTTTGTTGCCATTGCTTTTGATGTTTTAGACATGAAGTCCTTGCCCAAACCTATGTCCTAAATAGTATTGCCTAGGTTTTTGTCCAGGGATTTTATGGTTTTAGGTCTAACATGTGAGTCTTTAATCCATCTTGAATTAATTTTTGTATAAGGTATAAGGAAGGGATCCAGTTTCAGCTTTCTACGTATGGCTAGCCAGTTTTCCCAGCACCATTTATTAAATAGGGAATCCTTTCCCCATTGTTTGTTTTTGTCAGGTTTGTCAAAGATCAGATTGTTGTAGATATGTGGCATTATTTCTGAGGACTCTGTTCTGTTCCATTGATCTACGTGTCTGTTGTGGTACCAGTACCATGCTGTTTTGGTTACTGTAGCCTTGTAGTATAGTTTGAAGTCAGGTAGCGTGAGGCCTCCAGCTTTGTTCTTTTGGCTTAGGATTGACTTGGCAATGCGGGCTCTTTTTTGGTTCCATATGAACTTTAAAGTAGTTTTTTCCAATTCTGTGAAGAAAGTCATTGGTAGCTTGATGGGGATGGCATTGAATCTATAAATTTCCTTGGGCAGTATGGCCATTTTCACGATATTGATTCTTCCAACCCATGAGCATGGAA
>NW_026654811.1:0-8096 GCF_009828535.3 Hylobates moloch
CTCATCATTTTTTATGGCTGCATAGTATTCCATGGTGTATATGTGCCACATTTTCTTAATCCAGTCTATCATTGTTGGACATTTGGGTTGGTTCCAACTCTTTGCTATTGTGAATAGTGCCGCAATAAACATACGTGTGCATGTGTCTTTATAGCAGCATGATTTATAGTCCTTTGGGTATATACCCAGTAATGGGATGGCTGGGTCAAATGGTATTTCTAGTTCTAGATCCCTGAGGAATCGCCACACTGACTTCCACAATGGTTGAACTAGTTTACAGTCCCACCAACAGTGTAAAAGTGTTCCTATTTCTCCACATCCTCTCCAGCACCTGTTGTTTCCTGACTTTTTAATGATGGCCATTCTAACTGGTGTGAGATGGTATCTCACTGTGGTTTTGATTCGCATTTCTCTGATGGCCAGTGATGATGAGCATTTTTTCATGTGTCTTTTGGCTGCATAAATGTCTTCTTTTGAGAAGTGTCTGTTCATGTCCTTCGCCCACTTTTTGATGGGTTTTTTTTTTCTTGTAAATTTGTTTGAGTTCATTGTAGATTCTGGATATTAGCACTTTGTCAGATGAGTAGATTGCAAAAATTTTCTCCCATTCTGTAGGTTGCCTGTTCACGCTGATGGTAGTTTCTTTTGCGGTGCAGAAGCTTTTTAGTTTCATTAGATCTCATTTGTCAATTTTGGCTTTTGTTGCCATTGCTTTTGGAGTTTTAGACATGAAGTCCTTGCCCATGCATATGTCCCGAATGGTATTGCCTAGGTTTTCTTCTAGAGTTTTTATGGTTTTAGGTCTAACATTTAAGTCTTTAATCCATCTTGAATTAATTTTTGTATAAGGTGTATGGAAGGGATCCAGTTTCAGCTTTCTACATATGGCTAGCCAGTTTTCCCAGCACCATTTATTAAATAGGGAATCCTTTCCCCATTTCTTGTTTTTGTCAGGTTTGTCAAAGATCAGATGGTTGTAGACATGCAGCATTATTTCTGAGGCCTCTGTTCTGTTACATTGGTCTATATCTCTGTTTTAGTATCAGTACCATGCTGTTTTGGTTATAGTAGCCTTGCAGTATAGTTTGAAGTCTGGTAGTGTGATGCCTCCAGCTTTGTTCTTTTGGCTTAGGATTGACTTGGCAATGAGGGCTTTTTTTTGGTTCCATGTGAACTTTAAAGTAGTTTTTTCCAATTCTATGAAGAAAGTCATTGATAGCTTGGTGAGGATGGCATTGAATCTATAAATTACCTTGGATAGTATGGCCATTTTCACGATATTGATTCTTCCTACCTATGAGCATGGAATGTTCTTCCATTTGTTTGTATCCTCTTTTATTTCATTGAGCAGTGGTTTGTAGTTGTGAAGCACTTGAAGAGGTGCTTCATGTCCCTTGTAAGTTGGATTCCTAGGTATTTCATTCTCTTTGAAGCAATTGTGAATGGGAGTTTACTCATGATTTGGCTGTTTGTCTGTGATTGATGTATAAGAATGCTTGTGATTTTTGCACATTGATTTTGTATCCTGAGACTTTGCTGAAATTTCCTATCAGCTTAAGGAGATTTTGGGCTGAGATGATGGGGCTATCTAGACGTACAATCATGTCATCTGCAAACGGACAATTTGACTTCCTCTTTTCCTGATTGCATACCTTTTATTTCCTTCTCCTGCCTATTTGCTCTGGCCAGAACTTTCGACACTATTTTGAATAGGAGTGGTGAGAGAGGGCATCCCTGTCTTGTGCCAGTTTTCAAAGGGAATGCTTCCAGTTTTTGCCCATTCATATGATATTGGCTGTGGGTTTGTCATAGATAGCTCTTATTATTTTAAGTTACGTCCCATCAATACCTAATTTATTGAGAGTTTTTAGCATGAAGTGTTGTTGAATTTTGTCAAAGGCTTTTTCTGCATCTATTGAGATAATCACATGGTTTTTATCTTTGGTTCTGTTTATATGCTGGGTTATGTTTATTGATTTTCGTATGTTGAACCAGCCTTGCATGCCATTACCTCTATTTGGTTCTTCTCTCTTTTCTTCTTTATTACTCTTGCTAGCAGCCTATCAGTTTTGTTGATCTTTTCAAAAAAACAGCTCCTGGATTCATTGATTTTTTGAAGGGTTTTTTGTGTCTCTATCTCCTTCTGTTCTGCTCTGATCTTAGTTATTTCTTGCTTTCTGCTAGCTTTTGAATGTGTTAACTCTTCCTTCTCTAGTTCTTTTAATTGTGATATTAGGGTGTCAATTTTAGATCTTTCCTGCTTTCTCTTGTGGGCATTTAGTGCTATAAATTTCCCTCTACACACTGCTTTAAATGTGTCCCAGAAATTCTGGTATGTTGTGTCTTTGTTCTCATTGGTTTCAAAGAACATCTTTATTTCTGCCTTCATTTTATTATGTACTCACTAGTTATTCAGGAGCAGATTGTTCAGTTTCCATGTAGTTGAGCAGTTTTGAGTGAGTTTGTTAATCCTGAGTTCTAGTTTGATTGCACTGTGGTCTGAGAGACAGTTTGTTATAATTTCTGTTCTTTTACATTTGCTGAGGAGTGCTTTACTTCCAACTATGTGGTCAATTTTGGAATAAGTGTGGTGTGGTGCTGAAAAAAATGTATATTCTGTTGACTTGGGGTGGAGAGTTCTGTAGATATCTATTAGGTCCACTTGGTGCAGAGCTGAGTTCAATTCCTGGATATCCTTGTTAACTTTCTGTCCCATTGATCTGTCTAATGTTGACAATAGGGTGTTAAAATCTCCCATTATTATTATGTGGGAATCTAAGTCTCTTTGTAGATCTCTAAGGACTTGCTTTATGAATCTGGGTGCTCCTGTATTGGGTGCATATATATTTAAGACAGTTAGTTCTTATTGTTGAACTGATCCCTTTACCATTACGTAATGGCTTTCTTTGTCTCTTTTGATCTTTGTTGGTTTAAAGTCTGTTTTATCAGAGACTAGGATTGCAAACTCTGCCTTTTTTTTTTTGTTTTCCATTTGCTTGGTATATCTTCCTCCATCCCTTTATTTTGAGCCTATGTGTATCTCTGCACATGAGATGGGTCTCCTGAATACAGTACACTGATGGGTCTTCACTCTTTATCCAATTTGCTAGTCTGTGTCTTTTAATTGGAGCATTTAGCCCTTTTACATTTAAGGTTAATATTGTTATGTGTAAATTTGATCCTGTGATTATGATGTTAGCTGGTTATTTTGCTCGTTAGTTGATGCAGTTTCTTCCTAGCATCGATGTTCTTTACAATTTGGCATGTTTTGCAGTGGCTGGTACCAGTTTTTCCTTTCCATTTTTAGTGCTTCCTTCAGGAGCTCTTTTAGGGCAAGCCTGTTGGTGACAAAATCTCTCAGCATATGTTTGTGTGAAAAGGATTTTATTTCTCCTTCACTTATGAAGCTTAGTTTGACTGGATATGAAATTCTAGGTTGAAAATTCTTTTCTTTAAGAATGTTGAATATTGGCCCCAACTCTCTTCTGGCTTGTAGAGTTTCTGCCGAGAGATCAGCTGTTAGTCTGGTGGGCTTCCCTTTGTGGGTAACTTGATCTTCCTCTCTGGCTGCTCTTAACATTTTTTCCTTCATTTCAACTTTGGTGAATCTGACAATTATGTGTCTTGGAGTTGCTCTTCTCTAGGAATATCTTTGTGGCATTCTCTTTATTTCCTGAATTTGAATTTTGGCCTGCCTTGCTAGGTTGAGGAAGTTCTCCTGGATAATATCCTGCAGAGTGTTTTCCAACTTGGTTCCATTCTCCTTGTCAATTTCAGGTACACCAATCAGACATAGATTTGGTGTTTTCACATAGTTCCATATTTCTTGGAGGCATTGTTCATTTCTTTTTACCCTTTTTTCTCTATACGTCTTTTCTTGGTTCATTTCATTCATTTGTTCTTCAATCACTGATACCCTTTCTTCCAGTTGATCAAATCGGTTACTGAAGTTTGTGTATTTGTCACGTAGTTCTCGAGCCATGGTTTTCAGCTCCATCAGGTCATTTAAGGACTTCTCTACACTGGTTTTTCTAGTTAGCCACTCATCTAGTGTTTTTCAAGGTTTTTAGCTTCTTTGCATTGGGTTCAAACTTCCACCTTTAGCTTGGAGAAGTTTGATCAACTGAAGTCTTCTTCTCTCAAGTCATCCAAGTCATTCTGCATCCAGCTTTGTTCCGTTGCTGGCGAGGAGCTGCATTCCTTTAGAGGGGGTGAGGTGCTCTGATTTGTAGAATTTTCAGCTTTTCTGCTCTGCTTTTTCCCCATCTTTGTGGTTTTGTCAACCTTTTGTCTTTGATGATGGTTACGTACAGATGGGGTTTTGGTGTGTATGTCCTTTCTGTTTGTTAGTTTTCGTTCTAACCATCAGGACCCTCAGCTGCAGGTCTGTTGGAGTTTGCTGGAGGTCCACTCCAGACCCTGTTTGCCTGGGTATCAGCAGCAGAGGCTGCAAAGCATCAAATATTGCTGAACAGCCAATGTTGCTGCCTGATCTTTCCTCTGGAAGCTTCATCTCAGAGGGGTACCCGGCCCTGTGAGGAGTCGGTCTGCCCCTACTAGGGGGTGCCTCTCAATTAGGCTACTCAGGGGTCAGGGACCCATGTGAGGAGGCAGTCTGTCCATTCTGAGATCTCAAACTCCATGCTGGGAGAACCTCTAGTCTCTTCAAAGCTGTCAGACAGGGACATTTATGTCTGCAGTCTGCAGAGGTTTCTGCTGCCTTTTGTTCAGCTATGCCCTACCCCTAGAGGTGGAGTTTATAGAGGCAGTCAGGCCTCCTTGAGCTGCAGTGGGCTCCGCCCAGTTTGAGCTTCCCGGCTGCTTTGTTTCCCTACTCAAGCATCTGCAATGGTGGGCGCCCCTCCCCCAGCCTCGCTGCCACCTTGCAGTTTGATCTCAGACTGCTGTGCTAGCAATGAGTGAGGCTCTGTGGGTGTGGGACCCTCTGAGCCAGGCACAGGATATTATCTCCTGGTGTGTCGTTTGCTAAGTCCATTGGAAAAATGCAGTATTACAGTGGGAGTGACCTGATTTTCCACATGCCATCTGTCACCCCTTCGCTTGGCTAGGAAAGGGAATTCCCTGACCCCTTGCACTTCCTGGGTGAGGCGATGCCTCTCCCTGCTTTGGCTCACACTCAGTGGGCTGCACCCACTGTCCTGCCCCCACTGTCCAATGAGCCCCAATGAGATGAAGCGGGTACCTCAGTTGGAAATGCAAAAGTAACCCATCTTCTGTGTTACTCATGCTGGGAGCTGTAGACTGGAGCTGTTCCTATTCAGCCATCTTGGAACCGCCCCCCACACCACTTATTGAATAAGGAGTTCTTTCCCCATTGCTTACATTTGTTGACTTTGTTAATGATCAGATAACTATAGATGTATGGCTCTATTTCTAGGTATTCTTTCCTCTTCTATTGTCTGTGTGTCTGCTTTTATAACCAATAAAATGCTGTTTGAGCTATTGTGTCCTGGTGGTGCAGTTAGAAGTCAGGTAATGTGATAACACTGCCTATGGTATTTGTGTGTTTTTGTTTTTGCCTAGGATTGCTTTGGCTATTCAGGCTCACTTTTTTATGGTTCCATATACATTTTAGAATGAGTTTATTCTAATTCTGTGAAAAATTACATTGATAATTTGATACATATAGCATTGTACCTGTAGATTGATTTTGGCAGAATGGCTATTTTAATAATATTGAGTTTTCTAATTTATGAACATATAATTTTTTATCTGTTTGTGTCATCTATGATTTCTTTCCACAGTGTTTATAGTTCTTTTTGTAGAGATCTTTCATATCCTTGGTTAAATGTCTCCCTAGATTTTTTGGTAGCTATTTTAAATGAGAGTGCATTCTTGATTTGGCTCTGAGATTGAACACTGTTGCTGTATAAAAATGCTATGAAAATTTTTTATGATTATTATTTATTTTAATTAAGTTTTGGGGTACATGTGCAGGATGTGCAGTTGTGTTGCATAGGTAAATGAGTGCCATGGTGGTTTGCTGCACCTGTCAACCCATCAACTTGATATTAATCCCAGCATGCATCATCTCTTTTCCCTGATAGGCAAAAGTCTGCCATGGTAGTTGCTGCACAGATCAACCCATCACCTAGGTATTAAGCCCAGCATCCATTAGCTACTCTTCCTGATGCTCTCCATCATCCTGCTCCCCCCACCAGGCCCCAGTCAATGTTGTTCCCCTCCCTGTGTCCATGTGTTCTCATTGTTCAGCTCCCACTCATAAGTAAGAACATGTGGTGCTTGGTTTTCTGTTCCTGCATTAGTTTGCTGAAGATAATGGCTTCCAGCTTCATCCATGTCCCTGCCAAGGACATGATCTTGTTTCTTTTTATGGCTGCATAGTATTGTATCATGTATATGTAGCATATTTTCTTATCCGGTCTATCACTGATGGGCATTTGAATTGATTCCAAGTCTTTGCTCTTGTGAATAGTGCTGCAATGAACATACACTCTCATGTATCTTAATAATAAAATGATTTATATTCCTTTGGGTACATACCCTGTAATAGGATTGCTGGGTCAACTAGTATTTCTGGTTCTAAATCTTTGAGGAATTGCCACACTCTCTTCCACAATGATTGAACTAATTTACATTCCCACCAACAGTGTAAAAGCATTCCTATTTCTCTGCAACCTCAAAGCATCTATTGTTTCCTGACTTTTTTATAATCCTCAAACCATATCATTCCACCTGTGGCCCCTCACTGTAAAATCTCCTGTTCTTTTCACATTTAAGAACCAATCATGCCTTCCCTTCAGTCTCCCAAAGCCTTAACTCATTTCAGCATTAACTCAAATGTCCTAGACCAAATGTCATCTGACACAAGGCATGTCCCTTATGCCTATGAGCCTGCAAAATAAAAAACAAGTTGATTATTTTCTTTTGTTATTATTATTATACTTTAAGTTTTAGGGTACATGTGCACAATGTGCAGGTTTGTCACATATGTATACATGTGCCATGTTGGTGTGCTGCACCCATTAACTCGTCATTTAGCATTAGGTATATCTCCTAATGCTGTCCCTCCCCCTCCCCCCACCCCACAACAGTCCCCAGAGTGTGATGTTCCCCTTCCTGTGTCCATGTGTTCTCATTGTTCAATTCCCACCTAGGAGTGAGAACATGCAGTGTTTGGTTTTTTGTCCTTGTGATAGTTTACTGAGAATGATGGTTTCCAGTTTCATCCATGTCCCTACAAAGGACATGAACTCATCATTTTTTATGGCTGCATAGTATTCCATGGTGTCTATGTGCCACATTTTCTTAATCCAGTCTATCGTTGTTGGACATTTGGCTTGGTTCCAAGTCTTTGCTATTGTGAATAGTGCCACAATAAACATACGTGTGCATGTGTCTTTATAGCAGCATGATTTATAGTCCTTTGGGTATATACCCAGTAATGAGATGGCTGGGTCAAATGGTATTTTTAGTTCTAGATCCTTGAGGAATTGCCACACTGACTTCCACAATGGTTGAACTAGTTTACAGTCCCACCAACAGTGTAAAAGTGTTCCTATTTCTCCACATCCTCTCCAGCACCTGTTGTTTTCTGACTTTTTAATGATTGTCATTGTAACTGGTGTGAGATGTTATCTCATTGTGGTTTTCATTTGCATTTCTCTGATGGCCAGTGATGATGGGCATTTTTTCATGTGTTTTTTGGCTGCATAAATGTCTTCTTTTGAGAAGTGTCTGTTCATGTCCTTCACCCACTTAAGAATCAATATTGTGAAAATGGCCATACTGACCAAGGTAATTTATAGATTCAATGCCATTCCCATCAAGCTACCAATGACTTTCTTTACAGAATTGGAAAAAACTACGTCAAAGTTCATATGGAACCCAAAAAGAGCCCACATCGCCAAGTCAATCCTAAGCCAAAAGAACAAAGCTGGAGGCATCACGCTACCTGACTTCAAGCTATACTACAAGGCTACAGTAACCAAAACAGCATGGTACTGGTACCACAACAGAGACATAGATCAATGGATCAGAACAGAGCCCTCAGAAATAATGCCGCATATCTACAACTATCTGATCTTTGACAAACCTGACAAAAACAAGAAATG
>NW_026654812.1:0-8095 GCF_009828535.3 Hylobates moloch
GATGGCCCAGGGGATTCACTACTGAGTCCCAACCTCTAACCCAAAGCCCTCAGTCTAGTGTTGCTCTTTCCTTCATGCTATTTTTGTTTGTTTTCTTGTGATCATTTTAGCAATAAAATATCACATTTTTATTCCTAGCTATTTCAGATATCTTAGTTAATCACAATGGTTGCCTTCTGAATAATAAATGATCTTTCACAATGATGTTAAGAGATCCAAATCCGTGTACTTTGGAAGTTGCATGAAGCTCTGTCTAGCATGAGTGCCAGTGACTCTCCCAGATTGTTCCATGCAGCTGGCCCCACAGAGTCCCTCTGTGCTGTCATATCACCCACTGCCTTCTGTGCATGAGATATTCTGATAAGAATCCTGGTGGATTCACTTAAGGAAGTGAAGAGATTTATGACATTGAGAAAAGGAGGAAGCCAGGGTGTGTGGAGAGAGACAGAGAGAAAGAGAAAGAGAGAAAGAGAAAGAGAGAGAGAGATTGTGATGTATGTACAGGACTAACACTGAGACCTGGTTATGTAATGGTGTAGTACTGAGTATCATCCCCAAATAGTGAGGTTTCACTCCAAGAAGACTATGCCTGTATCTCATTTGGGAAAACGGCTTTTGCAGGTGTAAATTAAGAAGCTTGAAACAAGGAGATGGTCTTAGATTAATCAACTGAGACTTAAATGCATACTCAAGTGTCTTAAAAAAAACAAGAGGTAGAGAGACATTTAGCATAGACTGAAGTGGAGAAGGCAATGTGAACACAGAGACAGAGATTGCAGTGATGTGTCCACATCCTAGGAGAGAGAAGTCACCAGAAGCTGGAAGAGCTAAATCAGACTGCTCCCTAGAGCTTCTGAAGGAGCCAGAACTGATGACTCCAAGATCTTAGCCCAGTGAAACTGATTCTGGTCTTCTGGTCTCCAGAACTATGAGAGATTCCATTCCTGTTGTTTGAAGCTGCCACATTTTTGAGAACTTGTTACAGTAGCCCGAAGACACTAACACAAATGGGGCTCCGGGAAAATCCAGACTAAAGGTGCTGTGTTGGTTTGCAATCTCTTTGCTTAACTTTCTGCTTAACTTTTCTCTTTGCTATTTCTTAACAATAGATTGGTGAAAAATTTTGTGATTGAAGAAATGTACATGAAATTTGCAGTGTACAGAGAAGCATCTGTTAGTTATAAGATAAATATTGATAATTTTAGTTGAAAATGACATATGACTGTTAATATCACACAACATTCTGAGTTACTCAAGAATTCATAAAAGGGGCACTAGATACTCTTCTCATGTATATGTGTGTCTGTCTATACATGTATGTACACTTCATGGTGCATCAGCTGGCGGAACCCTCAGGACACCCCTTCACATCCTCAGTGCCCCATTTCACACGTGAGGAAACTGTTCATGAGAGCACATGGCTGGTTTGCATAAAAGTCACTTGGTCAGCAGTTGTTGAAGCTGAACTTGGAATCTACATCTGTCTGACCTTAACTATGTTCCTTCCACAGAGCCACATTCATTCCATAGAGGAACCCACCACCTATAAAACCAGAAAAGAGACAAAGCCAGAAGTGCAGGGTGGATTTCTTAACACAAGCTCACTGCGACCTCTAGTCCTCATCATGCTGACACTAAGCTTAAACCCAGACCCTTCTACAATTTTGTCTACAAAGCACAATTTGCTCAAAGCCTTTACAAACACAAAGAACCTTTCTTTCAGATCTGGCAGCAGGGTCACATCTTACATGGCCCTGAACACATTTGGTCTCCTCTGCCATTCCCATCTCTCTGACTCAATCCTCGCTTGCAGCCATAAAAAAGGATGTGTTCATGTCCTTTGTAGGGACATGGATGAAGCTGGAAACCATCATTCTCTGTAAACTATTGCAAGGACAAAAAACCAGTCACTGCATGTTCTCACTCATAGTTGGGAATTGAACAATGAGAACACTTGGACACAGGAAGGGGAACATCACACACCGGGGCCTGTCGTGGGGTGGGGGGAGGGGAGGCGGATAGCATTAAGAGGTATACCTAATGTAAATGATGAGTTAATGGGTCCAGCACACCTACATGGCACATGTATACGTATGTAACAAACCTGCACGTTGTACACATGTATCCTAGAACTTAAAGAACAATAATAATAATAAAAAAAAGGGTCTTGTACATCTAATTTGCCCTACAAATGTTAAAACAGCAAACCCGTATCGCCCTCCTCTTCTCATGTGCTGTGAGAGATGACCTCCAGGCTCTCAGATACCAAGATTGTACAAGACCTAACCCAGAGAATTACTCAAGACTCTTTCTACATAAGAAGAATTGTGGGGCTAGCTCTCCTCATAGAAAAATGTTTTCTGTCTCATTGAAATTGACAGCAAAACACAACAACATAGAACTATTTGAGAGAACAGAGGACAGTGATACACTTATGGAAGTAAAACACACCCCTTCCCCTTGCACTGGTTTCCTGTTGCTGCTGTAACAAATTACCACAATCTTACTGTTCCACATAACACAAGTGCATTATCTTACATTTCTGGAGGTCAGAAGTCTTAATGAAGTAAATTCAAGGAGTAATAGGGCTCTATTCATTCTAGGCTTCAAGAACGAGAATCCCATATCGAGCATTCCATGTTTCCGATGTTCCCACATTCCTGGCAGCATGGCCCCTTCCTCCATCACTCCAGTTTCCCTGTCCATTGTCCCAGGTCCTCTCTGCCTGTTACCCTCCTCCCTCCCTATTATAAGGGCCCTTGTGATTATGCTGGTCTCACCCAGATAATTCAGGATACTCTCCTGACCTCAAAATTCTCAACTTAACCATGTCTGCCAAGTTATTTTTGACATATTCATAAGTAATGATCATAGATTCCAGATATCAGAACAATGATGTCTTTAGGGAGTGTATTATTCATTCCACAAACAAGTCTCATCATCTGCACAATGGTCTTCCCCTAAGGTAGAATAAAAATATCACAAGGCCGATTTATGAGGCAATCGACCTAGAAAAAACCTGAGACTCTAGGACTCTCTGATGTGTGGATGTCAAATTCTGGGGGATTCTGAGTCTCTGCTCTGTGTGGACTCTATGTTGTGTAGCCATTTGTGGAAGGCTTCTTTGATTTTGTGACCTAGAAAAAATGAATCTCTGCTCAAATCAAATCTAAGAAAGATTGGCAAAGGGAATTTAAAGATTTCCTAAATTTTTGGAATTTCCCTATGCATTAAAACATGAGAAGTGGCAATAATTCAAACCAACAATGCCCTCCAAGAATGAGGATTTTTCCAATTCATTAGGTTGGGTCCCCTCAGTGAGAAGGATGCCAAAGATTCGCATGCAGGCAGTATCTTTACAAAGTGCAGGAAACAAGCAAGTGAACAAGGGAGGGGAGGAGGGAAAGTGAAAGGTGCCTCAGAAGGAGCCACCTCTGAGGATGACAAGAGCTCAAACCCACATAGAAACACAGGAAAAATGCCTCTGTGATTCCACCTGACAGGTGAGGGAGCTGGGGGATGTGTACACCTCCCTCAGTCAGTCATCACTGATTGACAGCCGTCCTAGGGGATGCTAATTCCAGGCCATGAGGTCTGCCTCATTTGCATCCTGAGCTGCTTCCCCAGGTTCAGATAGAGCAGTGAAGGGGAGAAAGAGCCATAGAGAGTCAGCTGAAGTATAATGACTAGAATCCCCAAGGCGTAGTAACAATGACTGCTAAAATTATGCACAAAGAAAAAGTGCATTTGAATCCAGAGATGTATCTCTCTGAATCTGGATATCTGGATCCTGGCAGCCTGTTCGGTAGCCATTTCCCAGAAATCCAGTCCCCTGGAAAAGCAGCAGGAGGTTTGTGCATAGGCTGCAGTACCTCGTTCTGGCCACTGGTGAGCGCGCATGAGAACTACTCCCTGGAGTACTTCTCAGTCCACTGACACTGATGTGATTGGCTCCACTTCCCCTGCTGTCGAGCCAGGCTGACAAGCCCTGGGCAAAGACATCTGTGTGAGGTATTGAGGTTCAAATCAG
Organism: Hylobates moloch; assembly: GCF_009828535.3. Taxonomy (NCBI): domain Eukaryota; kingdom Metazoa; phylum Chordata; class Mammalia; order Primates; family Hylobatidae; genus Hylobates; species Hylobates moloch. The sequence continues at coordinate 4,031 of NW_026654812.1, forward strand.
TGCTTAAGATATGTTTGGATGCAAAATACTTTTTCATCTACATGGGCAGTGTCTTGGCAGAAGATGGAGACTCTCTCTAAATGGATGTGAGACAGGGCGGCTGGCATCTGGGTCAGGATGATGCCCTGGTGCACGGCAAGAACACGCATTGGGCAGCAGCCACCCTCGCTAAGGAGACAGGTTCACTGACCTGTCCTTACCCCAGGGCCTCTCCCTCACCTGCTCTCCAGAAACCAGGCTCTAGGGCAGATGCTCCTGAGACCCTAGGAAAGGCTGGTGGGGAACGCAGCTCAGAGCCTTACTGAGGGGATGTGGCCTTTGTCGTCCTACCTTGAAACAATTGATTATTTGAGCCTGGATTGATAGAGGGCTTCAAGCTGATTTTAATCCATCCTCCTATGGTCAGCGAGTGAAACAGAGATTTTAGTTGAAATAATGAGACCTGGTATCACTAGTCAGCCCTCCATGCTGGAGAACCATAAGGAATTATACAAAAGGCAGGAAAGGGGATAGAATATGGGGATCATCACGCCAAGAATAAGGTGCAGCCCATTTAGCCCCTGGGTCTTAAAGAGACCCATAGCTCTGGATAATGGCAGATCTATGCGTGACACAGTTATCACCTTTGTGCATCTTCAGAGAATTGGTTTTCCTTTTAATCCTAGGAACAATGTCTTAAGTGTATTAGTAAATTCTATTGAATTTATTAAAGATGCTTCTGATAAATTCTTTTAATATTCATTTCAAAAAAGAAGCAATTTCACACTGACAGAGACATCGTTATTATAGCACTAAATACTTTTACATTCATCAAATTCCTTTGAGATTAACTGAAATTTCTGACAGCCCCACATTCTACAACTTTATTGTAAATTTTCTGCCAAAAATGATGCTTTCCTATACACTCCGAATACAAGTATAAATATATTATTTAATCTAGTCTTAGGTTGATTTAAAACTTTGAAAATTCACTCCAAAAATATGTTCTGTAACCGTATGGCCACCAATGAGAAATGTATTCTTTCAAGATAAATCTGTGCCTCCCTGGTCTGACCTGGGACCCTGGGGACACCGCTCCTCTGCTGAGTTACTGAGATGAGCCAGCCCTGCAGCTGTGCTCAGCCTGCCCCATCCCCTGCTGATTTGCATGTTCCCAGAGCACAGCCCCCTGCCCTGAAGACTTTTTATAGGCTGGTCACGCCCTGTGCAGGAGTCAGTCCCAGTCAGGACACAGCATGGACATGAGGGTCCCCGCTCAGCTCCTGGGGCTCCTGCTGCTCTGGCTCCCAGGTAAGGAAGGAGAACACTAGGATTATACTTGGTCAGTGTGCTCAGCACTGACTGGAACTTCAGGGAAGTCCTCTGATAACATGATTAATTGTAAGAATATTTGTTTTTATGTTTCCAACTTCAGGTGCCAGGTGTGACATCCAGATGACCCAGTCTCCATCCTCCCTGTCTGCATCTGTAGGAGACAGAGTCACCATCACGTGCAGAGCCAGTCAGGGTATTAGCAACTGGTTAGCCTGGTATCAGCAGAAACCAGGGAAAGCCCCTAAGCTCCTGATCTATGCTGCATCCAGTCTGCAAAGTGGGACTCCCTCTCGGTTCAGTGGCAGTGGATCTGGGACAACTTACACTCTCACCATCAGCAGCCTGCAGCCTGAAGATTTTGCAACTTATTACTGTCAACAGGGTTACAGTACCCCTCCCACAGTGTTACAAGTCATAACATAAACCCCAAGGAAGCAGATGTGTGAGGCTGGGCTGCCCCAGTGCTCCTTCTGGTGCCTCCATCTGCTGAGGGAAGTTCTCAAACTCAGTCAGGTTTGGAAAGGCATTGGGAGATTTTCCTAGAGGAGGCCAGGGAGGTTCCTCTGAACCCTTAGCCTCTTTCCCCCTCATCCCCAGCAGAAAAGACTTGACAGTGCCTGTCCTGGCAGAATAAAGAAGAGAGAGAAGTCCAACTGAGGAGTCTGTGTTATGGGATAATTGGAGTTTGTACAGCAAAAGAGAAGCTATTCTCAGTATTTCAAGGAGAAATTATTCAAGTTGAATAAATTAGAGTCTAAACCACAGTCTTTCCGAAGCCTATGGAACGTTATTCATGAAGCAGGTACTAGAGACGGGATTCTCAGGTGCTACTTCAGAAGCCAGGGTGCACCTGTCCCTGGTGGTATGAGCTGAACACCATGTGATGATCCTCAGTCCTGTCTGGGCAGCCCAGGGCTGGGGGAGCTGATGCTCTCAGCTGCCTGCAGCACATCTCCAGGTAATTCTCCAGTCCACTCCTAACTGCATGTGTTTTACTTCAGGTGTCAGTGTACATGAATCCACCACCCTGACTTCCCAATCTCATGACAGTAATTAGTTGTAACTTATTGCAACCTCATGGAGCAACTCTAAAGAAACCATAGAGAGAAAAAGAGTTTTGGAAAATGTGCTCCCAGAAGTCATAGTAATGATGGGGAATTGACAGCTGACAGGGAAGTAAGGTGACTCTTTCCACAAGGCTCAACATTTTGCCAGTTACGAATTGTCACAAAATACATTTGAATGTGCTTTCAAGTATTACCAGTTTGGGGTCATAGCTGGAAAACTTTATTAAGTCACAGATAAAATGGGAAAATCAGGAAATTGTATGAAATATACAATAACACTGTGTGTGATGGCTCAGGTCTGTAATCCTGTGATAGTTAATACTGATTGTCAACTTGATTACATTGAAGGATGTAAGCATTGCTCCTGGGTGTGTCTGGGAGGGTGTTGCCAAAGGAGATTGATATTTGAGTCAGTAGTCTGGGGAAGGCAGACCCCCTACTTAATCTATGGGCACCATCTAATCAGCTGCCAGTGAATATAAAGCTGGCAGAAAAAGGTGAAAATGTGAGTCTGGCCCAGCCTCCCAGCCTACATCTCTCTCCTGTGCTGGATGCTTCCTGCCCTCCAACATTGGACTCCAAGTTCTTCAGTTTTGAGACTCGAGCTGGCTCTCCTTACTCCTCACTCCTCATGCCTGCAGACAGCCGACTGTGGGAGCTTGTGATCCTGTAAGTTAATATGTAATGAACTATATATGTATATATATGTATATATATATATATATACACACACACACACACACATATAACTAATATATGAACTTATTAGTTCTGTCCCTCTAGAGAAGCCTCACTAATACAGATTTTGGTACCAGGAATGGTTCTACGGGAACAGAATATTATGGTTGGAGTTCTTTTGTTGGTTTTGGGGTTTCTGGATTTGGCTGCTAAATATGATTAGACCCCAAAATGCTAAGGACTCTACTGTTAATAGTGTGGAGAATATTGACAGTTCTTGGCATGAAAGGTTTAAACAGCTATGCAAAACAAATTCATTTGACACTAACAAATCATCACTCATGAGAGGCAAGGAGTTTAGTGACTCTGTACCTAATACCCTTGACAAACACCTTGCAAAATAGATTTGTGAGGGAAGCACCTGCATCTTTGAAGAGCCCTGTAAAGGCTCTTCTCTGTATGTCAGATCTAATGGTGAGAACTGCAGTCACTCAATTACAAAATTTAAATACAGTTTGGAATAATTGGATCCTGAAGTGTCAGGGGCGAAGTGGTGACACTCAACCCTCAAAGGCACGGTGGGCATAGCTACTGTAATGGACAGAAAAGACAAAGCAGCAATCTGAAGAGTCCGACTCATGGGGAGCTCTGGCATTGGCTAATTAATCACAGTGTTCCTAGAAGTGAAACTGACAGGAAGCCTAATGCATTCCTACTTAATTTATGTAAGGAGGAAACTTAAGGTCAAACAGATAAAAGACTAATTGGAATTATAAAAACAGAGATTCATGGGCCCTCAATCAATTTCCAGCCTTGAGCCAGTTTAAAGACCCAGAACCCCTTGAATGGAGGGGAGGCCGGGTCCCCTTGAGGTGTCCCTGGCAGATAGGAATGCTGCTTTGAGGTTTTGGCAGTACTCCATAGGTGAATCTTGGTGGAGGCTTCTAGTATTTTGCAGCATCTTCTGCAGTTAACTTCTGCAGTTAACTACTCTCCTTTTGACAGA
>NW_026654813.1:0-8094 GCF_009828535.3 Hylobates moloch
ACAAAAAAAAAAAAAAAAAAAAAAAAAAAAAAAAAAAAAAAAAAAAAAAAGAAATGAAATGAACAAGATATCCAGGACATAATCACATTTCTCTGTATATGCACACATACAGCTTCAAATGGACATGCAAAATTAAGAGCATATAGCATACGGCCACTTAGGACATTTCTATAGTCCATATAAATTAAGCTCCTTTGGAAAGAGAAAAAAATCCCATGCTACTTATTTATGCAAGTGTTTTCAAATAAGTTTCTCTATTTGATAAGTGTAATGTAATCATACACAAGCGAGCAGTGAAACTAGAAATAAAGACATTGCATGTTAGGAGCAAAGTAGGCAATTTCATAAGGAGCTTTTAATTCTCAGAGCATTTTGAATGGAGTATTTGAATTGATTTTATCTAAATAATATGCTAAATCACAATGAACAAAGACAAGTACAATTGCGTAGGGCGTGTGGACTTGTAGCATTTCCAAGCAGGGAGGACCTTTGGGAGTCTCCAGTCCAACTCCCTCACTTCACAGACATTCCTACCACATGAAGTCACACACGCAAGCTGGGGTCAAGGCTATGTGTCCAGTCACTTATGTATGCATCAGAAGGGGGAGACAGACACACACTCAAACACACAGAGAAAGAACATGAAAAACAATGCAGCATGCCCTTGTGGCAATGTACTCTACTGGAAGAAAACATACAGGTTTTGCAGAGAAGAGGGATTCATCAGATATAAAGTCAGGCCTTTATGTTGTGGGCTGAAAGCTCAGGTGGCATATATAGATTTCCAGATAAGCTAAGAATGACAAGTGTGCAAAATTCACTTGCAAAGGCTGCCAGCACTTTCCCGGGCATTGGACCCAAGTTGCATTGCCATGTTACCTCTCTGTCGTCCTAAGAAATTGAAGGTGCTCTCACCATGTTTGAAAACCCCCAAAATTAAAATCACCTCTACGACATGAATACCAGGAGCACCAGGTCTCAGTCTCCATAGCATTTTCATTGCTCCCTGCATGCACCCAGACATCTTAGAATGGTGGTCCTTGAACTTGGGCATCAGCCTCAGCTGGAGGGCTTGCTAAAACAGATTGTTGGGTTTGACCCTGTCAGAATTTCTGACTCAGTAAGTCTGGGTGGGGCTTGAGAATCTGCATTTCTAACAAGTGTCCAGGTTGTGCTGCTGCTGGTGCAAGGATCACACTTGGATCCAGCACACTGCACTAGCACAGTTTAGGTTTGCTGAAATTGGATTACCGAGTTGACAGATGAAAATGGTTCTCCTTTATTGGACCACATAATGGATGTGTGCATCTGTCACGTGCAGATGAAAGTGGTGGCAAAATGTGAAATTTCTAGCATTGCCATCAGGAAAATATTGACAAGCATCATTAGGAAACTTTTCCAAAGGGGGGTTTAAATGATCTCCATGTGCAAGATCAATGGGATGGAACATCTTTTGAAAAGTTGTCTCATCAATGAAAACTAAAATGAATACTTGCTGCAACTGCTGAGGTTTATGCATGCAGTTCCAAGAAGTATGGAGAATTTTTAAGTCTTTTTTTGGATTAAATTAAGTATTTCTGAAACTATCTCATTAGAAAAGAACTTTTTCATTATTGAAACTCTACATCTGAACTCTTACTTTTTAAAGTATTACATAGTTTAAGCTGGATGTTCTTTTTCTTGGGTTTTACTTTTCAACAGGAAATGGAACTCTATCGAAATAAGGAAACAAATGTTCTGCTTACATGTGCTATTCTGAACAATGCAGTTATTTATAAAAGGGGGTTTCTATTTTTACTAACTCAATATGTACCAGAAAAAATTAATAATTTAAATACAGATTTGAAGACAACTCAAAATTTTATTAATCCTAATAATGGTTTTAAGCCATACTAATGTACATCAATTGGTCTCATAAGTCACTTTATTTATTTATTTATTTATTTTTGACACAGGGTCTTACTCTGTCACCCAGGCTGGAGTGCAGTGGCATGATCTCGGCTTTGCAGCCTCCACCTCCCAGGCTCAAGTTATCCTTCCGCCTCAGCCTCCCAAGTAGCTGGGACTACAGGCATATGCCAGCATGCCCTGCTTTTTTTTTTTTTTTTTTGTATTTTTTGTAGAGATGGGGTTTTGCCATGTTGCCCAGGCTCATCTGGAACTCCTGAGCTCAAGCGATCTGCCCGTCTCAGCCTCCCAAAGTACTGGGATTTCAGGTGTGAGCTACTGCACCTGGCCTCATAATTCACTTTATATTTTGCATTAAAACTAGTTTATCTATCAAGACAGATAGAAAGTGTCCCTGTTCTAAATAGGTTTATTTGTTCTCCTTATTACCCTCATCTGAATCTGTAGGCCACTGACAAAGAGTTTTTTCAGGTCTCCAAATGACTCCATGTTTTCTTGAAACCAGTCTTTAAATAGTACTTTTTCTTTCTTTTCTTTTCTTTTCTTTTTTTTTTGAGATGGAGTTCCTCTCTGTCGCCCAGGCTGGAGTGCAGTGGCGTGATCTTGGCTCACTGCAAGCTCTGCCTCCCGGGTTCATGCCATTCTCCTGCCTCAGCCTCCTGAGTAGCTGGGACTACAGTTGCCTGCCACCACGCCCAGCTGATTTTTTTTGTATTTTTAGTAGAGACGGGGTTTCACCAGTACAGAGATGGTCTCGATCTCCTGACCTCGTGATCTGCCCGCCTCAGCCTCCCAAAGTGCTGGGATTACAGGCTTGAGCCGCTGCGCCCGGCCTTTAAATAGTACTTTTTCTGTGTTGCTCTCCCCCAAATGTAACTAAAAGGGATTTAATGTCTTGTTTGTAAGCTTCAAGAAAAGCTGCAAAAATTTAAAGAATGCAAATTAGAAATTATATCAATTTAACAAGCAAATGAAGCAAACAATTTAAAATCTGAACACAGTTTATTGCTTTTTCACCGGCAGGCAAATGATTATGTTCCCACAATGTAACCTTTCCTATTTTGAGTCTTTTATCCTGTAAAACACTAATTCCTTTATCAGGAGGTCCCAAATAGAAAATACTCCTTTTTCAATGGACATTGACAACACGCATGTATGCTATTCTTATTACGCACTGATGAAGGTATAGCTGAAATCATGCCATCTTGCTAGTAATTTCACGTTGGAGATTTGTGATAAGATATTGCCATAGAATGAGACTTTTGAAGACATTTAGTCCTAAGCTAGTGCTGTTACTCAATTTTGCATAACAGTTTCACATTTGAAGGAGACCAAGGAAATGCTGGCGACACAGGGCTGAGGCACAACTTTGATGTGGGGCCTCTTGGTAGTGGGCCAAGTGGTTCTAATTATTTTCAGAACTTTCTCCTGCGGTGGGAAGGAGTTGGAAAGAGGATCACATAGGCGCACAAATCTGGTTCCCAAAGTGAAGTGAGATGAGAAACGCTTCTGGTGATCTATGCCAGTGACTGGTGAGATAACCTTCCTTCCTTCCGCTTTGTGATGCCACTTTCAGCAGGATGCTTCTTCCTCTGCTCACCTGGAGTGCCTGTGACTTCTCTCTCCCTAGGGGATGGGGAGGGAGTGCCCTGAGGTTTCTTCACTGCCTCCCTGGTCTTCCTCTGACCCCACCCTCCGCCACTCCCTCAACCCCATTTGTTTCTTAGCCACCTCTGTCATTTACATCACTGTGTTGCCTGCCCCATACAGGAATCTGCACCCATTTCATTTGCACAAGTTCCCATTCTCAACTCCTCTTTTCAGGGACAATTCAGCACTCAAGTTCTCTAGCGTAAGAAATGCCTGTGTGGTTTGTAAAGCACAATTTACAAACAGATACAAAAAATTTTCTAAGTGAGTGAATTCAGTTGCTTGATATATTAGGCAAGAAGAGGCCAAATGGGAATCTGGGTTGGAGTTGTCCTCTGACTCCTGAGGACACTGATCTTCTCCTAGAGGACTCTCTCGCATAGTCGCTGCTAGCTTTGCACAAGCCTCTCTTCCAGGTACACACAAACTTTGTTGATGAAATCCCCATACCGTTCTGAGAAGCATTTTTTCCAACCAATCTGATTTTGGAGTTGAACACATTGCATCGAGTCGATCACAAATTACATCTGTGATACATCAATGCTCAGTGCCTGACAATGGCCTGGATAGTCAATCAAGGGCAGGTGAAGGCTTTCACTCGGGGGGAAGTAAGAGAGCATACTGCCTTTTATAAATCTACAATTGTGCCATTTCTGCAATGGTTACTGCATATACTGCTCATGTTTCTCTTTTCATTCTTCAGCTGGTTTGCTTAATTGAATCCCCCCTCTCTAAAGATAGAAGAATGTAATATCACTTATATTCTTTATTCCAAAACTGTAAAATGCCTTTTATTTTCTTGGCTATGTCTCAGATAGCAAAGAAAATGAAAATTTTACATTTCCTTTTTATACTGTCCCCACAAACATCTCATAAACATGCTTTTGCACAGGTATAACTTGGGAGGGGAAGTATTAATATGGAGTTGTCTTTGTCTTATCAAAAAACAAAACAAGGTCGGGGTGCAGTGGCTCTTGCCTGTAATCCTAGCACTTTGGGAGGCGGAAGTTGGAGGCCAGGAGTTTGAGACCAGCCTGGGCAACATAGGGAAATCCCATCTCTACCAAAAATAAAAAATTAGCTGGATGTTATGGTGCCTGCCTGTAGTCCCAGTTACTCAGGATGCTGAAGCAGGAGGATTGCTTGAGCCTAGGAGTTCCATGCTGCAGTGAGCTATGATTACACCATGTCACTGCACTCTAGCCTGAACGACACAGCAAAACCCTGCCTCTAAAAACAAAACAAAACAAAACAAAACAAAAACAAAACAGAAAAACCCCATCATTGCTGTAGTGTCTGTTAATCATTGTGACAAGTCCATAACTGTCTTGCTTGCTCTTCCAGCTGGGTAGAATCTATAGAATATTTAAACAAATCCATACTTCCTGCCTTGAAATGAATTGTCTAAGCTTTGCTATCATGTTATTTTCTATGCTATTACTTTATTTTCTATTAATGACTGTATGTGTGCCTTAGAACAGCGGGAAGTTATTATCTTATCACACAGCTGATATCAACCATTATCTCTCACTCAGAACAACAGACAGCAAGGAGATGATTCCTTTTACCATAATGTAAGGCTAATAATACATTAAAGTAAATTGTTGAGAGTCTAACTATGTAGATCCCATGTTCAGCTCCTTCATTTTACACACACACACACACACACACACACACACACTTCTGTGCACTAACGAATTTTCTATAGGTGAAGAATATGCTGCTTTCCTCAAATGTTTATGCCTTTTTAAAATTTAATCAATGATGCAGTACTCAACTGGGTACCAATAAAGTTTTGTTCTCTGACCAAGTACACTGGAGTGCTGGAAGATTGGCCCTAATCCTTCACCTCTCCCTGTATCTCAGCCCTTTGCCACAGTACACTGTGGGCAGGGTGTACTTCTTTGCCCCTTGTCTTGGTCACATGACTTGTTTTGGCCCACGGAATGAAGCAGAAGTGACAGTGTACCCATCCTAAACCAAGGCTTCAAGAGGTCTTATGTGTTTTCACTTGTTCTCTTTCAAATCTGCTATTGCCATAAGAAGGACATGCCTGGGCTAGCCTGTATACAAAGAGGAGGATGACAAAGACTTAGAGTAAAGCTCTCCCCATGCCAAGCCCAGGTTAGCCAACACCCAGTTGATTGGTAGACTTGGGAGACATAATAAGTGATAGTTTTTCTAAGCCACTATGTATGAAGGTGGTTTGTTATGGGGAATTAGGTAACTGATACATCATTAAGTCGCCATCAGGTGGGTTTGGTTTACAGCACTGATTGGTAGTGGTTCATTTCATTAGCTTAGTTTTAAATTTGATATAACGGTACATTAATATTACCCAGTATAATCTTAGGAGAATTATAATAGAAATAGATTGGCTTTAATTTCCTACAGTCAGATGACTCTATATTTATAGAGAGGAAAAATTCCCTTATCTTTCAGAACTTCGATGTTTGCACATCTGTAAAACAATAATTACAATATTTATCTTGAAGGGTAGGAATCCATGGATAAAGTATGTGATCTACCCAGCATATGGCAGAACAACAAATAAATGTTAGCTATTATTTTTATTCAGTACAATCTGTGAGAGAAAGTCTATTAATACTTGGGTCATTATTTGTTTTTTTTTTTTTTTTTGAGACGGAGTCTTGCTCTGTCGCCCAGGCTGGAGTGCAGTGGCGCGATCTCGGCTCACTGCAACCTCCGCCTCCCGGGTTCACGCCATTCTCCTGCCTCAGCCTCTCCGAGTAGCTGGGACTACAGGCGCCCGCCACCACGCCCGGCTAATTTTTTGTATTTTTGGTAGAGACGGGGTTTCACCGTGGTCTCGATCTCCTGACCTCGTGATCCGCCCGCCTCAGCCTCCCAAAGTGCTGGGATTACAAGCGTGAGCCACCGCGCCCGGCCTGGGTCATTATTTGTATTCCTTTTTCTTTTACTTCTTTTAATGTTTTTCTCATTTTCTTCCGGTTTTACTTATATAACTCTTCTCTTTTCCTTGCCTTCTGAAAAATTCAAGTATAAAGTCTACCATTCTTTTTGCCCAGGGTCCAAAAGGATGATTTACCAAAAATGGAAAGACCCACTGAGCTATTTATACTGCTCTGGACACAAGTTTCATCTTATGGACACATTTCCAAACACAAACACAAAGTTTGTTGTTGTTGTTGTGCGTGTGTGTGTGTGTGTTTTTTTTTTTCAATATCGGCTCACTGCAGCCTCCACCTCCTGGGCTCAAGTGATCCTCCCACCTCAGCCCCCCAAGTAGGTGGGACCACAGGCACATGCCACTACACCTGGCTAATTTTTTGTATTTTTTGTAGAGACGAGGTTTTGCCATGTTGCCCAGGCTGGTCTCAAACTCCTGAGCTCAAGTGATCTGCCCGCCTTGGCCTCCCAAAGTACTAAGATTACAGGTATGAGCCACTGTGCCTGGCCTCTAAACACAAAGTACTTTTGAAAGAAAATCAAGCAGAGCAGATCACTAAACGTATTCCTTAAATATGTTCTCTTCCCTCCCCTATCCTCCATAAAATCCCACAAATAAGTATCAGATATAAGTGAGATGCTTCCTAATTTTAACCCATGATCCACTGTGTAGGAAGCAATGACAATAGCAAGACATTTACTTTCCTTTATGTTGTAGCCACAGAAGTGATCTTAGTTTAGATAGGCTTGTCAAATGATTTTGCCAAGAGTGGGCAAACTTTTTCTGAAAACGGTCAGATAGTACATATTTTCCGCTTTGTGGGCCACATGGTCTCTGTCCCAAATATGCAACTCTTCCATTGTAACATGCAAGCAACCATAGACAGTATGTATAGAAATTTACATGGCTGTGTTTTTTTTGGCCCTTTTTATTTATTTGTTTATTTATCTATTTTTATTATACTTTAAGTTCTAGGTACATGTGCACAACGTGCAGGTTTGTTACATATGTATACACGTGCCATGTTGGTGTGCTGCACCCATTAACTCATTATTTACATTAGGTATATCTCCTAATGCTATCCCTCCCCACTCCCCACACCCCACAACAGGCCCCAGTGTGTGATGTTCCCCATCCTGTGTCCAAGTGTTCTCATTGTTCATTTCCCACCTATGAGTGAGAACATGCGGTGTTTGGTTTTCTGTCCTTGCGATAGTTTGCTCAGAATGATGGTTTCCAGCTTCATCTATGTCCCTACAAAGGACATGAACTCATCCTTTCTTATGGCTGCATAGTATTCCATGGTGTATATGTGCCACATTTTCTTAATCCAGTCTATCATTGATGAACATTTGGGTTGGTTCCAAGTCTTTGCTATTGTGAATAGTGCCACAATAAACATACATGTGCATGTGTCTTTATAGCAGCATGATTTATAATCCTTTGGGTATATACCCAGTAATGGGATGGCTGGGTCAAATGGTATTTCTAGTTCTAGATCCTTGAGGAATCGCCACACTGTCTTCCACAATGGTTGAACTAGTTTACAGTCCCACCAACAGTGTAAAAGTGTTCCTATTTCTCCACATCCTCCCCAGCACCTG
>NW_026654814.1:0-8093 GCF_009828535.3 Hylobates moloch
CCTCGCCCTCCCAAAGTGTTGGGATTACAGGCGTGAGCCACTGCACCTGGCCTCTTTTTTCTTTTAAAGGAACAGAGCTGCTCACCACTGGACTTCCCAGCCTCAGCTTTTAGGCATTCCTCTTGAGCTATAAAATCAGGAAGGAGGGCTGGGCATGGTGGCTCACACCTATAATCCCAGCACTTTTGGGAGGCCAAAGAGGGAGGATGGCTTGAGCCCAGGAGTTCGAGACCAGCTCTGTGCAACATGGTGAGACCCTGTCTCTATCAAAAAACAAACGAGCCTAGCGCAGTGACTCATGCCTGTAATCCCAGCATTTTGGGAAGATGACGCAGGTGGATCACTTGAGGCCAGGAGTTTGAGACTGGCCTGGTCAACAGGGTGAAACCCTGTCTCTACTAAAAATACAAAACTAGCCAGGTGTGGTGGCGGGCGCCTGTAATCCCAGCTAATCAGGAGGCTGAGGCAGGAGAATCGCTTGAACCTGGGAGGTGGAGGTTGCAGTGAGCCGAGATTGTGCCATTGCACTCCAGCCTGGGCAACAAGAGTGGAACTCTGTCTCAAAACAAACAAACAAACAAAGGAACAGGCCGCACGCAGTGGCTCATGCCTGTAATCTCAGCATTTCAGGAGGACGAGGCAGGTGGATTACTTGAGGCCAGGAGTTCCATACCAGCCTGGCCAACATGGCGAAACCCCATCTCTATTAAAAATACAAAATATTTAGCCGAGCATGATGGCGCACGCCTGTAATCCCAGCTACTCAGGAGACTGAGGCGTGAGAATTGCTCGAACCTGAGAAGCGGAGGTTGCAGTAAGCTGAGATTGCACCACTGCACTGCAGCCTGGGTGACAGAGTGAGGCTGTGTCTCAAACAAACAAACAAACAACAACAACAACAAAAAATTAGCCAGGTGTGGTGGTACGTGTCTGTGGTCCCAGCTACTTGGTAGGCTAAGAAGGGAGGATTGCTTGAGCCTAGGAGGCGGAGGTTGCAGTGAGCTGAGATCTTGCCACTGCACTCCAGCCTGGCCAACAGAGCTAGACACTGTCTCAAAAAAAAAAAATCAGAAATGAGGTGCCCAGTGCTGCTCTGTGTCTTGAGCAATCCCACAATCCCATCACCCCTTCTCTGGGCACTTCCTCATCAGGAAACAGGAGCCAATTGGAGTCTGGCTCAGGACTCTGCAGCCTCAGTCATGCTGTCCCCTGGGCTCAGCATCCCATCCTCTCCAAGTGTGCAGGGGGCAGCTCAGATGCCAGGCTCAAGCAGGGCAGGCAGCACAGTCCCACAGAGGGTACTGGCCAGCCCAGGCAACTGATTGCTCAGTGGGATGGCAGAGGTCAGCAGAACAGGAAGGGACGGACAATAGCTGTGCCTGTTGCCTGGCCTGCCACAGCAATCTCGGTGTTTGCCAGCTGGGTGGGGCTGGCTAGGCAATCCTCAGCAGCAAAGCTCAAGGTTCCATCTCCCCTTTCAGTTTGCCCCTCTGCAGGTCCTGGTGGGACTGAGCTGCACAATATCTCACCCTGGGAACTGCAAAGAACCAGTCTTTCTATGGAGCTTGAGCAGGGTCTCAGCACTTAGAGGCTTCCAGGAACTACAGTTCCCAGAACACACAGCATTCAGCCCCAGTTGCTGTCCAAGTGGCTGGGTTTGAACTAGAACAAGAATCTCACTTGTCCCGGGAACTGAGCGTCCTGGCCTGGTCCAGGTGCTTTTTTGACTCTTGTTTCTTGGATCTGTGCCCACCTGATAAATCCCCCTTCCTTATAAACTACCTGGTCTATTTGTCCACACAGGTTTGCTGAGAACCTGCTGTGTGGCAGCCTGAGGTGGGAGTGAGGGGTTGACAAGAGAGATTCAGCCTCCACCCTCACAGTCAGATGGAGGAGACAGATCTGTGAAAGGCTGGCTGGGTACCTTCTGTGACCTAGCACGTAGTAAGAGCCCAAAAAACCAACAAGCAAATAAACTATCTCACCCTTGTCTTTCATTCCATCTCGCCTTTCCACACTGATTTACTAGCTCCCACCGTATTGCACTATCCTAAAGCACGCTGTATCTCTCTGTCCGGCTTTTGCACGCTCTGTTACCTCTACCAGGAGCACATTCGGCTTATTCACTGACGCGTCTGCAGAGGTAGGACAGAGTCTGGCACGGAGCAGGGGGCACATTAAATATTTGATGAGTGAGCGAATGAATGAATGAATGCCTTTGTCCATTGTACAGCCCAGGAAGCAGGGACACTCGGGACCCTCCCTATTCATCTCGATCCCCCGCCCGCCCCCAGAGAATGAATGCATCTTTTTATCCGCTCCGAGGATGGCCGGGCTGGGGCAGAGGAGGCCAGGCGAGGAACTGGGTTGGGGACTGCCATTGACCCCCACCCAGGTCTCCTAAACGGTCCGCTTTCCTGGACGTCGGAAGCTCGAATCCTTTCCCCGAAACTTGGCCTAGGTCACCTGACTCCCCCGCCCCTCACCACCCAGGGCACCCGAGACTGACACTCAGCCTACAGCACGTGGTTCAGGGGCCCCAGCTTCCTTCCCATTGGCCGCTCGTCTCCTTCCTCCCTCGCGATTGGCCGGGGCCCAGCTGCAGCTCCCCCCCTTCCTCAGCCCTCCGGTGGTACAGCCCACCGCGGCTTAGGCGGGGCGGAACGGTCCAATGCTTCGCGGCACGGGGGGGAGTCGGGAAGAGCCGGGCGAGGCGGAGGGATCCCTCTGGAATGTTTCCGTCGGGTCCACCCGAAGCGGACGACGCGGATTGGCCGCGAGCCCGGGAGGCAGCCGCTGATTGGCCGGCCGCGGGCATCGGCCCCGCCCCCAGGCGCCGCTGCGGGAGAGGCCCGGGCTGGAGTTTGCGGAGGGCCGAGCCGTGTGCGCACGGGGAGGCGGCGGCGGTGGCGGCGGCGGAGCAGGTGAGTGGCCTATGCGGGAAGGATGTGTCTGCTCCGGGGGTCGCGGACCTGCGAGGATCCGGCCGATCGTGCGGGGTGGGGCCGGCCCCGTGGACGCGACTGGAGGTCTAGGCTGTGCGCGGGGATACCGGAGGCCCCTTCCCAGGGGGAGCGGGGGTTGGGGGTGGTGGGGGCAGCTCCCTTCCTGCTTGGGGGCAGGGGACAAACGCCTCCCAACGCTGGGCTGGGGTCTCTGGGCTTGCCCCTCCCCCCGTCCCCCGTCTGGACGGTCCCCATCCCAGCGTGGACAGGCGCGGGGTCAGTGTTTCTGACCCTTTCCTGGGCACTTCCCCTGAGCTAACCGCGTCTGAACCCTCCAGGGCCTGGGGGGACGCAGTGAGGACCAGGGTCTGGATAATAATCATCATGAAAAACTCCACCTCAGCTAGCATTTATTGGAGAGCTTCCGTGTCACGCATTTACCATGAGGATAATTGACTCTAAACACCTCATGGGAGGTGCTGTTCCTTCTTGTAAAAAAGGGGAGGCAGCCTACCCAGAGAGGTGGAGTGACTTGCCCAAGGTCACACAGCTAGTAACTGGCACATCTGGGACTGGAACTCATGCCCCAGGGTCAAGAACTGGAGTCACACCCACTAGACTGGATACCAATAACTCCATGGCTCAGTTGTTGCTGAGTAGCTCCGGCCCCCTACCCCTGCCGCCCCCTACCCCTGCCACCCCCTACCCCGTACTCATCATCAGGGCCACACCTGCTGGTCTTTTGCTTTACCAGCCACTCAAACAGGAAGCTGCCCTCCTTTCTCTTCTCCCCTGAGCTAGAGAGGGCAGGTCTAACTACCTGGGTCCAGAGAAGAGAGTGACGCCTGCAGGGGGCCAGGATGCTGGGGTCCTGGGCCCACTGGGTCCCCCCTGGCAACCTGGGCCTAGGCTGGGAAGTAGGCGTTCTCCCCGAAACACCCAGGAGCCGGTTTTTCAAGAGTGAATCAGAGGCCTCTCTCCCTCCTTCTGTCCAAAGCAATACTGTGCTGGAAGGGGGAGACTGGGCGGGGTTTCCCCCTTCCCCTAGCTTCTGTGTGCTCCCAGGAACCCCCTTCCCCTCCTCCTGCTGGCCACACTGCTTCTGTGTGGCGGTGGGGTTGCTAAGTTTCAGGCCCTTCCCAGGATGAGGGGGTGAGGATGCTGAAATTCCAGCCCAAACACTCAATATCCAGGCTGAAGTGGCTCTTCATCTCTGTGTTCAGGTGTGAGGGGAGCTGGGAAAAGTGGGGAGGCTAGGACAGCAACCCCACAGCAGGCATTTTGGGGGGCTGTTTCGAGGATGGAGGAGCACAGCGAGCAATCAGAGTAAGGACCTGAGACATATTCATTCATTCACTCAGTCTACATATATTTAGTGAGCACCTACTATGTGCATGTGCTAGGCACTGTTCTTGGCACAGAAAATACAATAGTGAACAAAACAAAAGTCCTGCTTTTGAGGAGTTGGCACTCTGAAAGGAAGCAGCCAACAAACAAGTTAGCAAGTAAATAAAGAAGATAATTTCAGATGGCACTAGGTGCTATGAATAAAATATGAGCGGGTGGTACTGTAGAGAGTAGTTGTGGGCAAGGGGTGCCAGCCCCGCAAAGATCAGACAAGGGGCCGGGCGCGGTGGCTCACGCCTGTAATCCCAGCAATTTGGGAGGCCGAGGCGGGTGCGTTGCTTGAGGTCAGGAGTTTGAGACCAGGCTGGCCAACATGGGGAAACCCTGTCTCTACTAAAAATACAAAAATTGGCCGGGCGCGGTGGCTTACCCCTGTAATCCCAGCACTTTGGGAGGCTGAGACAGGTGGGTCAAGAGGTCAGGAGTTGGAAACCAGCCTGATCAATACAGTGAAACCCCCTCTCTACTAAAAATATGAAAATTAGCTGGGTGTGGTGGCGCATGCCTGTAAGCCCAGCTACACAGGAGGCTGAGGCAGGAGAATCACTTGAACCCGGGAGGTGGAGGTTGCAGTGAGCTGAGATCGCGCCACTGCACTGCAGCCTGGGCTACAGAGCGAGACCCCATCTCAAAAAAAAAATAAAAATAGACTGGGCATGGTGGCTCATGCCTGTAATCCCAGCACTTTGGGAGGCCGAGGCAGGCAGATCACCTGAGGTCAGGAGTTCAAGACCAGCCTGACCAACATGGAGAAACCCTGTCTCTACTAAAAATATAAAATAAGCTGGGCGTGGTGGCACATGCCTGTAATCACAGCTACATGGGAGGCTGAGGCAGGAGAATCGCTTGAACCCGGTAGGCGGAGGTTGCGGTGAGCCAGGATCGCGCCATTGCACTCCAACCTGGGCAACAAGAATAAAACTCCGTCTCAAAAATAAATAAATAAAAATAAATAAATACAAAATAAAAAAATTAGCCGGATGTGGTGGTGCATGCCTGTAATCCCAGCTACTCAGGAGGCTAGAGCAGAAGAATCGTTTGAACCCAGAAGGTGGAGGTTGCAGTGAGCTGAGATGGTGCCACTGCACTCCAACCTAGGTGACAGAGCAAGACTCCATCTCAAAAAAAAAAAAAAAAGAAATGGGCAAGGCCAAGGTCTTTAGGCAAGGCCAAGGTTTTTAGGCTGGACCAAGTTTGGAATCATGTGGTTGGAGCAGAAGATGAACCCAGAGTAGCGATTCTGCAGGGGTTTGTGGGTCACAGTAAGGAGTTGCAGTTTTTCTTCCAGAAGGGGGGAAACTGTTGTAAAGTTTCAGGCAGGGCAGTGATGCCATCTGGTTTACGTTTTAAAATAGGGACATGAAGTTAAATGACAGCCTGAGGCTGGAAGACAAGAGTTCTGCCAGGGCAGCATGCAATTAAGTTCATGGGCCTGAGCCGTCTGTACCACAGGGGCGGTTCCAGCATGCTGGGGCAAGCCTGGGAGGCTCCCTGGAGGAGTGGGCCTGGAGTAGGTATTGGCAGACAGAGAGGGCTGGGATATTCCTGGGCAGGGCAGGGCAGAGGAAGAGACACCCGTAACAATGACAACAGCGTCCTTAAATGGAGTCTGAGGCAGAGTGTAGATGGGATACATGGGTAATCTCTTTGGATTTCCACAACCACCTTGAGAGTGACAGGAATTCCACCCATTTTTCAGATGAAGAAACTGAGGCCCTGTGACGTGAAGTGACTTGCCCCCGGCCACACAGCTGGTAAGTGGCAGGGGTGGGATTTGAACCCAGGCCACGAAGCCTCTGATGGCAGTGGCAGGCAGATTCATTACTCACTTTCCTCACTGCTGTTAATCCCTCCTCATGGGTGGGGACACGGAAGCCGGCATGAACCAGGGCAGTGGGTGTGGGCAGAGAGAGAGAGTAAGGAGGCTGGGAATTGGTGGTCAGAATGTAGGGATCTTGGTAAAAGGAGGAAGCTTGAATCTTGGTACAGATGGCAGTAGCAAGGCCGGGCGCAGTGGCTCACGCCTGTAATCCCAGTATTTTGGGAGGCTGAGGCGGGTGGATCACGAGGTCGGGATCGAGACCATCCTGGCTAACATGATGAAACAGCGTCTCTACTAAAAATACAAACAATTAGCCGGGCATGGTGGCGGGCACCTGTAGTCCCAGCTACTCGGGAGGCTGAGGCAAGAGAATGGCGTGAATCCGGGAGGCAGAGCTTGCAGTGAGCTGAGATTGCGCCACTGCACTCCAGCCTGGGCGACAGAGCGAGACTCCATCTCAAAAAAAAAAAAAAAAAACAAAAGATGGCAGTAGCAGTAATTGTCACCAATATTTATGCAACCCTTATTGTGTGCCAGGACTGTTCCAAGCACATGCATGATTTCCTTGGAACTCAGAGAAGTTAAGACCCTTGCCCAAAGTTACACAGTTATTAAGAGATGAAGCCAGGTTCCAGATTCATGTTTTTAGTTTCCTGACTCCCAGTGCGTAGAGCTGGCAGAGTTGGAGGGATGATGAGGGGTCTTTTCTTTCTTCTTTTTTTTTTTTTTTGAGATGGAGTCTTGCTCTGTCACCCAGGCTGGAGTGCAGTGGTGCGATCTTGGCTCACTGCAAACTCCGCCTCCCGGGTTCATGCCATTCTCCTGCCTCAGCCTCCCAAGTAGCTGGGACTACAGGCGCCTGCCACCACGCCCGGCTAATTTTGAAAATATATGGCTGGGTGTGGTGGCTCGTGCCCGCCTCGGCCTCCCAGAGTGTTAGGATTACAGGCATGAGCCACCACGCCCGGCCAACACTGATTTTTCTTTCTAGCGAGGTCAGAGTCCGGGGAGGGTCAGAGCAGAGACAAATGTGACATGACTTATGTTTTACAGGACCATTCTGGCTGCTGTCTGGACAAGAAGTCATTGGGGGGTGAGGGTGGAAGCTGGGAAACCCACAGGAGGCAATTACACTAATTTAGGTGAGTGATCATGGAGATGGACCAGGTGAGATGAGAGGGTGTGTTAGGGGACAGACGAATGAATGGATGCATGAACAAATGGATACATGAGACTGGGTGCAGGCTGGGCACAGTGGCTCACACCTGTAATCCCAGCACTCTGGGAGGCCAAGGCGGGCGAATCACCTGACGTCAGGAGTTCCAGACCAGCCTGGTCAACATGGAGAAACCCCATCTCTACTAAAAATACAAAAATTAGCCAGGTGTGGTGGTGTGCACCTGTAATCCCAGCTACTCAGGAGGCTGAGGCAGAAGAATCGCTTGAACCTAGGAGGTGGAGGTTGCAGTGAGCCGAGATCACACCATTGCACTCCAGCCTGGGTGACAGAGTGAGAGTTCATCTCAAAAAAAAAAAGAAAAAAAAAAAAAAAGATTGGATGCGGCCAAGCTGAATCCAGCATGGCCCCCTGGAAGAGACCATTGGATAGGAGGCACCAGGAAGTCCCTTTTACGTAAGAAAATATAAGCTGAGCACAATGGCTCACACCAGCCTCCTTTGGCTCACGCCATTTTGGCCAGGCTGGTCTCGAACTCTTGACCTTAGGTGATCCACCCGCCTCGGCCTCCCAAAGTGTTGGGATTATAGGCGGGAGCCACCGCCCCTGCGCCCAGCCTAACTAATGTATTTTCTTTCTTTCTTTCTTTTTTTTTTTTTTGAGATGGAGTCTCGCTCTGTCACCCAGGCTGGAGTGCAGTGGCACGATCTCGGCTCAATGCAAGCTCCGCCTCCCGGGTTCA
>NW_026654815.1:0-8086 GCF_009828535.3 Hylobates moloch
TACAGGCATGTGCCACCATGCCTGGCTAATTTTTTTTTTTTTTTTTGAGATGGAGTCTCATGCTGTCGCCCAGGCTGGAGTGCAGTGGTGCAATCTCGGCTCATGGCAAGCTCTGCCTCCCGGGTTCATGCCATTCTCCTGCCTCAGCCTCTCCGAGTAGCTGGGACTACAGGCGCCTGCCACCACACCCAGCTAATTTTTTTGTATTTTTAGTAGAGACGGGGTTTCACCGTGGTCTCGATCTCCTGACCTCGTGATCCGCCCGCCTCGGCCTCCCAAAGTGCTGGGATTACAAGTGTGAGCCACCACACCTGGCCACGCCTGGCTAATTTTTGTATTTTTAGTAGAGACGCAGTTTCACCATGTTGCCCAGGCTGGTCGCAAACTCCTAACCTCAACTGATCCACCCGCCTCGGCCTCCCAAAGTGCTGGGATTCAGGCGTGAGCCACCGCGCCCGGCCATTAAGTTAATTCTCAATAGGTTGTTCTGTACTTTTCATTTGATTCACTGCATATTTTTGTTTTCCACATAGCCTTTATTTTATTTTTTAAAGTAGAGACAGGGCCTCACTAGGTTCCCCAGGCTGGTTTCAAGCTCCTGGGCTCAAGTGATCCCCCCAAGTCAGCCTCCCAAGTATTGGGATTCAGGTGTGAGCCACCACGCCTGGCCTCAAGTAGTATTTAAATCATTTTTGAATTTGGGACTGTTTCTGTCCCTCCAGCATTGGTTTCCTCCATCTTCCCTCACTGATCTCACTGCATCTCTTTTCTCCATCCCGATTTCTCTTATGCAGGAGCTCCTTACTTGAGTTTATGAGCCAGAAGAAGCATTTGCTGAGCATAGACGAGGCTCTCTTCCGGTCCTGGTTTAGTCTGCTACCTCTGAGTCACCTGGTTCAGTATATGGAAAACTTCATTGAGCACCTGGGTCGTTTTCCTGCTCATATCCTGGACTGTTTTTTAGGGATTTACTACCGGCTTCCGGGACTTGAGAAAATCTGGAATATGCAGGTTTGTGTCTGAAGTCGGCTCTGGAGTCCTGGCTTAGCAAAAGCAGACTAGATAACTAAACATGGAAAGCTCAGGATTCTTATTCCTAAAAAACAGACAGTGGGCTGGGTGCGGTGGCTCACGCCTGAATCCCAGCACTTTGGGAGGCTGAGGTGGGCAGATCACGAGGTTAGGAGATCGAGACCATCCTGGCTAACACAGTGAAACCCCGTCTCTACTAAAAATACGAAAAATTAGCCAGGCATGGTGGCAGGCGCCTGTAGTCCCAGCTACTTGGGAGGGAATGGCGTGAACCCGGGAGGCGGAGCTTGCAGTGAGCTGAGATCTTGCCAGTGCACTCCAGCCTGGGCGACAGAGCGAGACTCCGTCTCCAAAAAAAAAAAAAAATGCAGACAGTGAAGCTTTGCCACCTAGAGAACCAGGGCTGGTCATCACTTGTTAGGGCTAAAGGTTGATTTCCTTGAGCTGCTTCTGTTTCAGTAAATAGAGTTCGAGGAAACAGTCACCTTCGTTGTTTGTGATTGTGCAAGGCGGGATTAGAAGGTCTCATGTAGGCCGGGCGCGGTGGCTCACGCCTGTAATTCCAGCACTCTGGGAAGCTGAGGCGGGCGGATCACGAGGTCAGGAGATCGAGACCATCCTGGCTAACGTGGTGAAACTCCGTCTCTACTAAAAATACAAAAAATTAGCTGGGCATGGTGGCGGGCGCCTGTAGTCCCAGCTACTCGGGAGGCTGAGGCAGGAGAATGGCGTGAACCTGGGAGGTGGAGCTTGCAGTGAGCCGAGATCGCACCACTGCACTCCAGCCTGGGCAACAGAGCGAGCCTTCGTCTCAAAAAAAAAAAACAAAGAAAAAGAAGATCTCATGTGATGCACTTCATAGCTGCCATTCTTCCTTTCACATTTTTTGGTGGAGAAAATGGTATAAGTTTAAATCCTGAGTTTTATCTGTAAAAGAGGTAAGATTAGTATGTGAGCACCTTAAAATTTGTTTGTAGGAAGAAAACAATGTATACCATATTGATGTTGGATTTTTTTCAGCTCTGTTTTAGCAATGACAGCGGCATCGTGATTCAATCTTCTGTCCCGTTTTTCTTTTTTTCTCCGCCTTAGGATATTCAGAACATTCTAGAAATGCTGTTGCGCCTCCTGAACACTTACCAGGACAAGTAAGTGGAAAGCACAGTGCAGTCTCCCCTTCACGTGCGGCCCCCCCGGGGGCTTCCTCTGACCCCTATGATTGGCTGTGACCCACATTTGCTGTTGTAACAGCAAGGTCATAAATTAATATGTAGCCCACTTCTCTTCTCAGGTTATTAATGTAGTCGTCTGTTTTTTTTTTTTTTTTTTTTTTGAGACAGAGTCTTACTGTGTTGCCCAGGCTGGAGTGTAGTGACGCGATCTCAGCTCACTACAACCTCAATCTCCTGGTTCAAGTGATTCTCCTGTCACAGCCTCCCGAGTAGCTGGGATTACAGGCATACCCCACCATGCCCAGCTAATTTTTGTGTGTTTGTTTGTTTTTTTGAGGTAGAGTCTAGCTCTTGTTGCCAAAGTTGGAGTGCAATGGCACGATCTTGGCTCACTGCAACCTCTGCTTCCCAGGTTCAAGTGATTCTCCTTCCTCAGCCTCCTGAGTAGCTGGGAGTACAGGCGCGTGCCACCACGCCTGGCTAATTTTTGTATTTTTAGTAGAGACGGAGTTTCACCATGTTGGCCCAGCCTGGGGTCCTTTATTTCTTTTTTCTAAGAATGATAGATTCATGTTCTAAACCTGGCCTTCTGTCTTTGGTTTTTTTTTTTTTTTGAGATGGAGTCTTGCTCTGTCGCCCAGGCTGGAGCGCAGTGGCGCAATCTTGGCTCACTGCAAGCTCTGCCTCCCGGGTTCACGCCATTCTCCTGCCTCAGCCTCCCGAGTAGCTGGGACTACCGGCGCCCGCCACTACGCCAGCTAATTTTTTGTATTTTTAGTAGAGATGGGGTTTCACCGTGGTCTCGATCTCCTGACCTCGTGATCCGCCCGCCTCGGCCTCCCAAAGTGCTGGGATTACAGGCGTGAGCCACCGTGCCCGGCCCCTTGGTCTTTTTTCCTATACATTTTTCCCTTACTTGTAAACAGTCCGATACTGCATATGCATGGTGGGCGTTCTGCATTTTTTAAATATTTAGTCAGTTTAAGATAAAAATCAAACGTAGCTTTATATAATTATCCAAAATTGTTTGCTCCTGCAAATTTGTGAGCTCTGATACCCTGAGGGGTCAGCAGACAGAATGCAGAACCACTGAAACGTGCCAGCGAGCGATGGGATGCGTGTTGTCTGAGCTGTTCTCTGAGCGGCTCAGGCACTTCCAGTCTTCGTTCACCTCCTCTGTTCACGTCTCTGCTGATGTTGATCCAGCACCTGTGACTTCGGGATCCCTCCCACAAGCTCCCTACCTCCCCACCACTGTGTCTTTCTTACACCGCCTTCCCAGCCCCCTCCATCACCTCTCCTCTTAAGCTCCTCCTAAGTGTCCTCTTAAGTCCCTCCCGAGTCCCTCCCGGGTCCCTCCCAAGGCTCCTCCTAAGTCCCTGCTCTGTCCATGTGTCCCTCAGAAAACACAAAACCCAGGCCCGGCAGAGCTGGAGCCAGTTCCACACGTGCTGCACGCTCTTCTGCTATTTCTTTCTCTTCCTCCCTCCTTTCTGTTTCTTTCTGAATATTTTTTAAAATTTATGTCATATTTTAATGTCTAGTAATTTATTGCTTTTTTTCACATCCCGGAACGCACTGAGGAGTGTTTGGACTTGTTTGGGTTAGAGCAGTTGAGACTACAGAGACAAAACAAGAGGACTTCGCTTCCTTTTTATGTTAGTCACAAGTTCAGGACTGACTGAGATTTTCCAGACGTTAACCTAGATAAGGTCAAACAAATGCCCCGTTGGTAGTTATTTTAAAGGAAGGGGCTAGTCATCAATGGTTACCATTTTCTGGCTTCTCCTAAATCCTTGCCGGGATTTCTCTTAACTTTTTGCGGGGCAGGATTCCTGAAGAGGCCTTGTCACCATCCTACCTGACTGTGTGTCTGAAACTGCATGAAGCCATCTGCAGCAGCACAAAGACACCTAAGTTTTACGAGCTGCCAGCCTTATCTGCCGAGATTATTTGCAGAATGATTATACTTCTACCTCTGGTGGTAAGTGGAGTCAACACACAAAGCATCACACCCGGGATAGGTGCGGAATTTCAAGCAGCCTCAATTTGGAAAGGAAACAGACTGATTCCCGGGTGCTGGGATGAGATGGAGCAGTGGATTCCAGCAGTGGACATTTCTTGTGCTCTTGCTTGATGCTGGGTTCTATTCTGGGCATGGAGGGTGTCAGTGGGCCAGGGTCTGCCCTTCTGCCACCTTGGGCTCTCGTAGGAGGGAGGCAGGGAGTTAATGTGTGGCCATCAGCTGGCCATGGGGAAACCAGAGAGCTGGCGCAGGGGCTGGAGGTCGGGCAACGCCACGCGGAGAAGATGACTTTTCTTTTTTCTTGATTCTGTTGTTTGCAGAGAACTATGGGGACCATTTTCCTCCCAAAAAATACATGTCCAAACATGGTCTTTCCCACCTTCTTTACATTGTAGCTTGAATACAGTAACAAAGGCCACAGCGCCACACATCTGTCCCCTGCCGCATGTCACGTCCCAGGTCTGACGGCAGGATGACCTGGCTCCTCCGTCCCAAAGAAAGCCACTGTTGTGACTTCTCCCATGGATCAGTTTTTTTGTGTGTGTTTTTTTTTTTTTTAAGATGGAGTCTCACTCTGTCACCCAGGCTAGAGTGCAGTGGCGCGATCTCGGCTCACTGCAAGCTCCACCTCCCGGATTCACGCCATTCTCCTGTCTCAGCCGCCGAAGTAGCTGGGACTACAGACGCCTGCCACCATGCCTGGCTAATTTTTGTATTTTTAGTAGAGATGCGGTTTCACCATGTTAGCCAGGATGGTCTCGATCTCCTGACCTCATGGTCCGCCCACCTCGGCCTCCCAAAGTGCTGGGATTACAGGTGTGAACCACCACACCCAGCTAATTTTTGTATTTTTAGTAGAGACGGGGTTTCACCATGTTGGCCAGGCTGGTCTCAAACGCCTGATCTCACGTGATCCGCCTGCCTTGGCCTCCCAAAGTGCTGGGATTACAGATGTGAGCCACTGCACCCAGCACAATTTTTTTTTTTTTTTTTTTGAGACGGAGTTTCACTCTTGTTGCCCAGGCTGTAGTGCAATGGCGCGATCTCCGCTCACCACAACCTCCGCCTCCTGGGTTCAATCGATTCTCCTGCCTCAGCCTCCCAAGTAGCTGGGATTACAGGCATGCGCCACTAAACCCAGCTAATTCTGTATTTTTAGTCGAGACGGGATTTCTACATGTTGGTCAGGCTGGCCTCGAACTCCCGACCTCAGGTGATTCACCTGCGTCAGCCTCCCAAAGTGCTAGGATTACAGGCATGAGCTACCGCACCCAGCTGATCATTTTTTTTTTAATCTTACTTCAAGTTAGAACTGTGACGTTAGTGATAGAAAACAATTAAGTGTATGTTTTAACTTTCTTCCTTTCAGTTTTCTTGTGTTAAAGTACCACAGACACAGTTTAAGAATAAATATCATTGGTGAGATGATCACGTTCTCTGGAGTGGCTGCTATTTAAACCACCACAGGCAGCTGCCAACTTCCACATAAACTGTGTTTAAGGAATTTGTCAGTTACTTAGGATTTATTTTCCACAGAAATAACTATCTTAAATGTTGGCTGGGATCTCAGATAAGTTTAATCCATATTATGGACAAAATACTCTCTACCTGTGCCACAAAAGCAAACAAACAAAAAACCTTTGCAATACTAAAATTAAACAAAGCAAAAATACATGACGCATGTTGAAGAAGCTTTTAGGTGGCTGCTGCTGTGAAGGCTCCAGGGTTGACGGACACTTGGAGAACAAGGTGCCCGTGTCAGTCTCCGGAGGGCTGTGCAGCCCCTGAGCGGTCGTTCAGTTTGTTGTTATTGGCCATCGCTGCCCAGCCCTGTGCTGCTGGATTGTTCTAGAAGGAGCTGTGCCATTGGGGGGAACTTCAGCAGTGCCTGTTTCGTTTTCTGCCGGCCCCCTCCCCCTGCGTGCTGTGCTGTAGTCACCCCTGCGCCCAGCTCCCTCTGCGGGCTTCTCTCTTTCTCTTTCACGGCAGCGCCTGCATCCTGGCCCCTCTTACATGCTTTGAAAGCTCCTGCCTGTATCTTCCCGCCCTGGCCCTTCCCAGGTATAGTGATGCTGTGTTCCCCTGCCTCCTGTGGGCTTTTCCTTTCTCCCACTCTTGGGCAGCCCCGCCCAGCAGCAGCCCTGTCCACTTGCCCAGCCGCCTCGAGGCGTGGGCCTCTCAGTGCTTCCAGTGAGCACCTGAGCACATCCAGGTTCTGTGGCTCCTGACACTTGCACAATGTGCAGGGCTGTGCTTAAAAAAAAAGATCACACACTTGGCCGGGTGTGGTAGCTCACACCTGTAATCCCAGCACTTTGGAAGGCCAAAGCAGATAGATAACCAGAGGTTAGGAGTTCGAGACCAGCCTGGCCAACATGGTTAAACCCTGTCTCTACTAAAAAATACAAAAATTAGCCAGTTATGGTGGCATGCACTTGTAATCATAGCTACTTGGGAGGCTGAAGCAGGATAATCACTTGAACCTGGGAGGTGGAGGTTGCAATGAGTCAAGATTGCGCCACTGTACTCCAGCCTGGGTGACAGAGTGAGACTCTGTCTCAAAAAAAAAAAAAAAAAAAGAAAAGAAAAAGACCACACATTAATCCAGGACTGTGGGGCTCCTCCCAGGAGGAGGTGGCCCTGACCCCTGACCAGTATGCTTCCTGGGAAATGTGCTTCTGGGGAAGACAGAGGGAGGAGGAAGGAGAGGGAGGAAGAGGAAGGCAGGGGAGAGAAGGGAGGCATTACAGGAGGCTTTGAGCCCAGGGGAAGAGGGGTTTTCCCTCGGGTCTGGTGGGTCTGGCATGGAGACAGGGGGAGGGCGTGATGGGAGCACAGTGGGAAGGGGACCCAGGTTTACCTCCAGGTCAGGAGCCTGGCTGTCTCCTGTGTCTAAGGAGCAGGCCCGGGAGTCTGCAGGGCCCCTCTCTGGGGCGTGCTTTTCCCCCTCAGTCTCCTGGGCACAGCCTGGGGACCTGCTCATTGGCAGGACAGAGGCTGCCTGGGCTTTTGGGGGAGCACACAGATGCCGTTCCCTCCCTCCCTCTTTTCTCCCGTATCACCCACGTTCAGGGTGAACCCAGAAAACCCTGGGGAATGGAAGTGTTTTGGGAATGTGGGCTTCTGCCGAGGCCTGTGGTCCCTCCATCGTAGCCGCTCCTTGAGCAGCCTGTGCCAGCAGGGAGGAGAGGAGGGGGTGCAGCGTCTCGCTGGGAACCTGAGTCCACAGCCGAGGATGACTGACCCTCCCTCTTGTGTGGCAACAGGATTCTGCAGGACAGGGAGATGAAACTGGAAATAATTCAGTCCAAACAGTCTTCCAAGGTACCCTTGCTGCTACGAAAAGGTGGCTCCGAGAAGTTTTTACAAAGAACATGCTCACATATTCAGGTGCCTCATTCACATACATCGAGGAAATTGAGGTAAGCATTTGGCCGAAGGCTTCTGGGTAGGGATGTGAGTGATCATGATTCCTCGTGGCCTCAAATCATGGGGTACAGGCTGCTGGCCAGGGGCAGTTGTTGGCCTTCACCTGAGCCTCGGTTCTTCATCTACAAAATGGAGTTGCTCCTGTCTACCTGGCAGGGTGGCTTGAGGCAGACAGATGCCGGGTGCAAAGTGCTGCTGCACTGCCTGGTGTCCCCTGGCTGGGCACAGTCCCTGTGGTGATGGAGGTGTGGAGGTGATGGTGATGGTTGGTGGTGGTGGTGATAGAGGTGATGGTGGTGAAGGTGAGGGTGGTGATGATGGTCATGGAGATGGTGAAGGGGAGGTGATGGTGGTGGTGGAGGTGCTGGTGATGATGGTGGTCATGGAGGTGGTGGAGGTGATGGTGGTAGTGGAGGGGATGGAGGTG
>NW_026654816.1:0-430 GCF_009828535.3 Hylobates moloch
ATTACTAGGAACTTTCCTACAAGTTCCTGCATGGCCCGTTATAACTTATTGATTAAAAAATATATATTCTAATGCTCCTCACCATCTTTTGATTTGTATCATCAACTGAATTGTGCCCTGTTTGAAATGCATATGCTGAAACCTTAAATTCAATGGATCTATATTGGAATTTTAATGAAATAATTAAGGTTAAATGTAGTCAAGTGTAAGACCCTAATGCAATAGACGTGTCGTCTTTATAAGAAGAGGAAGAGACACCAGAGACCTCTCACTTTTCACGTGCACGCAGAGAAGAGGCCATGTGGAAACGTAATGCACTAGAAGGTGGCCCAGTGCAAGCCAGGAAGAAGCCGCGCCAAGAACCAACCCTGCCAGTACATTGGTCTTCAACATTCAGACTGCAGAATTTTAAGAAAATCAATACTTGTTG
>NW_026654816.1:3430-8083 GCF_009828535.3 Hylobates moloch
ATGGGGGCCCCAGACGCCTGGACCAGCACCTGCGTGGGAAAGGCCTCTGGGCACACTCAGGGGCTTTTTGTGAAGGGCTCTCCTACAGTGTGACTACGGTGCTAACTACCACAGTGATGAAACCAGCAGCAAAAACTGACCGGACTCCCAAGGTTTATGCACACTTCTCAGCTCTGAGCTCTCCAGGACCAGAAGAGCTGGGTCTGAGGGTTGTGGCCAGACCCTCAGCCTCTAGGGACACCTGGGCCATCTCAGCCCATGGGCTGGTGCCCCGCACTCCGTGTGCCCCCAAACAGGGGCTTCAGAGGGCTCTGAGGTGACCTCACTCATGACCACAGGTGCCCTGGTCCCTTCCCCGCCAGCTGCACCAGACCCTGTCCCGACATCTGGCCCGGTTCCAACAGCCATTTCCTGGGGCCTCAAATTGCTGCAGACACCAGCCTCGTTCTAGCACCTCCTGCCAATTGCCTGGATGCCCATCCTGGCTGGAATCAAGAGGGCAGCCTCCCCCAGGCTCCCAACAGGCAGGACTCGCACACACCCTCCTCTGAGAGGCCACTGTGTTCCGTAGGGCCAGGCCCCAGACAGTCCCCTTCACCTGCCACTAGAGAAACGCCTGCCATTGTCATCCCCACCTGGCAAAGACCACTCATGGACACCCCAGCCCCAGGTACAGCTGTAGAGAGAGTCCCCTAGGGACCTAAGAAGGAACCATGCCCAGTTCTGCCTGGACCCTCGGCCAGGCTGACAGGAGTGGACGCTGGAGCTGGGCCCGCACTGGGCCACATAGGAGCTCACCAGTGAGGGCAGGAGAGCACATGCCGGGGAGCACCCAGCCTCCTGCTGACCGGAGGCCCGTCCCAGAGCCCAGGAGGCTGCAGAGGCCTCTCCAGGGGGACACTGTTCATGTCTGGTACCTAAGCAGCCCCCCACCTCCCCAGTCCCGGGGGCCCCTGGTTCAGCTGTCTGGACCCTCCCTGCTCCCTGGGAAGCTCCTCCTGACAGCCCCAGTCCAGTTCCAGGTGTGGTTATTGTCAGGGGGTGTCAGACTGTGGTGAATACGGCTACAGTTACCACAGCGGTGCCGCCCATAGCAGCAACCAGGCCAAGTAGATGGGCCTCTGCCGCGCAGCCCCAGGCCTCCAGCTCACCTGCCTCTCCTGGGGCTCTCAAGGCTGCTGTTTTCTGCACTCTGCCCTCTGTGGGGAGGGTTCCCTCAGTGGGAGGTCTGTTCTCAGCATTCCAGGGCCTCATGCCTGCATGGCCAAGGGCTGGGCAACCTCACATGCCGCGGCTAAGATAGGGTGGGCAGCCTGGCGGGGACAGGACATCCTGCTGGGGTGTCTGTCACTGTGCCTAGTGGGGCACTGGCTCCCAAACAACACAGTCCTTGCCAAAATCCCCACTGCCTCCCCTGCTAGGGGCTGGCCTGATCTCCTGCTGTCCTAGGAGGCTGCTGATCCCCAGAATGTCTCTGTCCCCAGTTCCAGGGCCAGAGCAGATCCCAGGCAGGCTGCAGACTGGGAAGCCACCCCTTCCTTGCCAGGGTTCACTGCAGGTGACCAGGGCAGGAAATGGCATGAACACAGGGATAACTGGGCCATCCCCCACTTGAGTCCACCCCCTCCTGCTCTGCACCCCGCAACCCCCAGGTCAGCCCATGACATCCAACAACCCCACACCAGAGTCAGTGCCCGGTGCTGCCCTAGGGAGGACCCCTCAGCCCCCACCCTGTCTAGAGGACTTGGGGGGACAGGACACAGGCCCTCTCCTTATGGTTCACCCACCTGGCTCCAGCTGGGACCCTTGGGGTGTGGACAGAAAGGACGCCTGCCTGATTGGCCCCCAGGAACCCAGAACTTCTCTCCAGGGACCCCAGCCCGAGCACCCCCTTCCCCAGGACCCAACCCTGCCGCTCCTCCCCTCTGCTCTCCTCTCACCACCCCATGGGAATCCAGAATCCCCAGGAAGCCATCAGGAAGGGCTGAGTGGGGAAGCAGGGCTGTTGTACCACCAGGCAGAAGGCTCTGTCTTTGTGAACCCAGGGAGGTGCCAGCCTCCTAGAGGGTATGGTCCACCCTGCCTATGGCTCCCACCATGGCAGGCTGCAGGGAAGGACCAGGGACGGTGTCGGGGAGGGCTCAGGGCCCCACGGGTGCTCCTCGGTCCTCGGTGAGGCTCCCCCTTCACCCACCAACCCACCCACCTCCTCTCCACCCGTTCAACACACTGACCACATGTCATCCACACCATCCTAAGTCCCACCTACACCAGAGCCGGCAGAGCCAGTGCAGACAGAGGCTGGGGTGCAGGGGGGCCACCAGGGCAGCTTTGGGGAGGGAAGGATGGAGGGAGGGGAGATCAGTGAAGAGGCCCCCCTCCCCTGGGTCCAGGATCCTCCTCTGGGACCCCCGGATCCAGCCCCCTCCAGGCTCTGGGAGGAGAAGCAGGATGGGAGATTCTGTGCGGGACCCTCTCACAGTGGAATACACCCCACAGCGGCTCAGTCCAGACCCAAAAGCCCCTCAGTGAGCCTCCACTGCAGTGCTGGGCCTGGGGGCAGCCCCTCCCAAACAGGACAAACCCAGCGCCCCAAAGAGGTCCTGCCAGGGGGAGCTCAGAGCCGTGGAGGAGCAGGATGTGGGGCCCCCGGTACAGGCACAGACACCAGTTCCATTCAGGACCGCCACGTCCTGCCCTGGGAGGAACCCCTTTCTCCAGTCCCTGCAGGCCAGGAGTCAGCTGACCCCTGACTTGGACCCCGATTCCAGACACCAGACAGAGGGGCAGGACCCCCAGAACCAGGGTTGAGGACACCCCATCGAGGCCAGAAAAGACCAAGGTGCGCTGAGCTCAGCAAGCGAAGGTCCCCAAACAAACCAGGAGGTTTCTGAAGGTGTCTGTGTCACAGTGGGGTATAGCAGCTGGTCCCACAGTGACACTCACCGGGCCAGAAACCCCATCCCAAGTCAGCGGAATGCAGAGAGAGCAGGGGGGACACATTTAGGATCTGAGGCCGCACCTGACACCCAGGCCAGCAGACGTCTCCTGTCCACAGCGCCCTACCATGTCCTGCATTTCTGGAAGAACAAGGGCAGCCTGAAGGGGGTCCAGGGCCAGGAGATGGGTCCCCTCTACCCAGAGAAGGAGCCAGGCAGGACCCAAGCACCGTCCCCATTGAGGCTGACCTGCCCAGAGGGGCCTGGGCCACCCCACACACCGGGGTGGAATGTGTGCAGGCCTGGGTCTCTGTGGGTGTTCCGCTAGCTGGGGCTCCCCGTGCTCACCCCACACTGAAAACGAGCCACAGCCTCGGAGCCCTTGAAGGAGACCCTGCCCACAAGCCCAGCCCCCACCCAGGAGGCCCCAGAGCTCAGGGCGCCTGGGCAGATTCTGAACAGCCCCGAGTCACAGTGGGTATAACTGGAACTACCACTGTGAGAAAAGCTGTGTCCAAAACTCTCTCCTGGCTGCAGTCGGAGGCCCCACCAGAGAGGGGAGCAGCCACCCCAAACCCATGTCCTGCCGGCTCCCATGACCCCCAGCACGCAGAGCCCCACAGTGTCCCCACTGGATGGGAGGAAAAGGGCCGGGGGCTCTGGCAGGTCGGGGCAGGGGCTTGATTGCATCCTTCCGCCGTGGCCCCTGGCTGGAGTTGATCCTTCTGACAAGTGTCCTCAGAGAGTCAGGGATCACCAGCGCCTCCCAACATCAACCCCAGGGAGCCCAGGCACAAACCCCACATCCAGGGCCAACTCCAGGAGCAGAGACACCCCAATACCCTGGGGGACCCCGACCCTGATGACTCCCATCCCATCTCTGTCCCTCACTTGGGGCCTGCTGCAGGGCGAGCACTTGGGAGCAGACTCAGGCTTAGGGGACACCACTGTAGGCCCGACGTCAAGCAGTCCACAGACCCTTCCCTCCTGCCCTGGTGCAGCACAGACTTTGGGATCTGGGCAGGGAGGAACTTCTGGCAGGTCAAGCACAGAGCCCCCAGGCTGAGGTGTGCCCAGGAGGATCCCCAGGAGGTGGCCCACTCCCCTTCCTCCCAGCTGGACCCCATGTCCTCCCCAAGATAGGGGTGTCATCCAAGGCAGGTCGTCCTTGGAGCCCCCTTCAGGTTCCTCCCCGGACCCCGCTGGGCCTCAGTCCCGGCTCTGGGGATGCAGCCAACTGGGGCACACCAGGCAGCCCAGGCCCAGCCACCCTGCAGTGCCCAAGCCCTCACCCTGGAGCAGAGCAGGGTGCGTCTGGGAGAGGCTGGGCTCCCCACCCCCACCCCCACCTGCACACCCCACCCACCCCTGCCCAGGCCCCTCTGCAGGAGGGTCAGAGCCCCCCATGGGGTATGGACTTAGGGTCTCACTCACGTGGCTCCCATCCTGGGTGAAGGGGCCTCAAACTCAGGTTCCCGCAGCAGCTCCTGTCACAAGTGGAGGCAGAGGCCCGAGGGCCACCCTGACCTGGTCCCTGAGGTTCCTCCAGCCCAGGCTGCCCTGCTGTCCCTGGGAGGCCTGGGCTCCACCAGATCACAGGTCCAGGGCACCGGGCGCAGGAGCCGCCCACACACAGCTCACAGGGAGAAGATAAGCTCCAGACCCCCAAGCCCGGGACCTGCCTTCCTGCTACTGCTTCCTGCCCAGACCTCGG
>NW_026654817.1:0-8071 GCF_009828535.3 Hylobates moloch
AGTTCTGCTTCTACAAGAGTTGCCCTATCAATTACTGAATACCCTTTGTGTCTTTTTCCCTCAATCACCCAGGAGGAGGGAGGAACTGTCTATCGTCTTGTCCTGAAGGGAGTTCCTCCTAGGTCTGGTTGGACCTTTGTACAGTAATTAAGATTTAGATCCCGTTAGGAAACCTGCTGGGTTAAGGGAATTTTTAGTGGTTAATGTTGAATTATCCTTTTTTTTTTTTTTTTTAACAGAATAGCCTCATACTTTCTTGTGTTAGCAAAGCAGTTGTCACTACAGATTGAATGTATTAGGGCCATCCGCGGGTTACTGGGTTAAGGATTTTTGATAGGAAGGCCACGAGTTGTCAGTGGCCTCAGTGCTTTTGGGCTATGCCCTTGTTTACACTGACAACAAGGTGGTATCGGAGTGTTACGGTGTCACAGAGAAGACCTTCAATTATCAATTATAGGTTTTAAATTTACCCTGGCTTTTAAAGGAATAGGGTACACTGTTTTTTCCTTTACTACTTATATCTCTCTCTCTCTTTCTCTCTTTGACTTTCTGTCTCTCTCTTTGACTCCCTCTTTGTCTCTGTCTCTTCCTCTCTCTGTCTCTCTGACTCCCTCTTTGTCTGTCTGTCTTCCTCTCTCTCTCTGCCTTTTTTTCTCTCTCTCTCCACCCCCCCTTTCTCCTCTCTCTCCCCTCTCTCTCTCTCTCTCTCTGTTTCCTCTCTGCTGGTCTTTCCCTGCTTCTGCCAGCCGCTTATGCTGCTGTTCTCCCCTCTCTTTCCCCTTTTTACCCTGGAGAGGGACTCAAGATAAAAGAGACAGAGTCCCTGACCTCCCTATTCTTCCTCGAAAGTCATGAGCGGAAGGGCTTCCTTCTCCTTTCTTAGTTCAGGACATCCTCTCTTGAAGTGACCTGTTCTTCCACATCAGTAGCACCTATCTTGTCCTTCCTCCTTCTTAGTTCTGGGATTCTTTAACCCTGCTCCACCATACTCTTTAGGGGGCCTGGTAGATGAGGACCTTGGTCCTCCAGATGGAGGCTGGGGTCCTTTAAAAGAGGGTTCGGACCTTTTATAGTTTCTAGCTCCCTGGAAACTCTGTCTAGAAGTACCTGGGTTTGGAGCCATCTGTTGGAAGGTGGAAAATGTAAGTTCTGTCTTTTGTTTGTGTTTTTCTTCGTCCCTTTTCACATATACTTTCTGAGCTTCCCTGAGAAGCTCACTTAGGGGACGGTCTTCTCAATTGTCTATGTTTTGTAACTTTTTTGAAACGTCTGGCCAACTTTTAGTGACAAATTGGAGTTTCAACATTCCTTGCCCAAGGGGATCATCCAAACTGAGGCCTGCATATTGCCTCATTTGCTCCCTCAGTCTGTCTAGGAATCTCATAGGCTCTTCATCCGTTTCCTGTTGTATATCAAATGCTTTAGAAAGATTTAGGGTTTGGGGTACTGACTCCCGAATTCCTTGTATTATTATCTCCCTTAGGTCCTGCATATTTTCCCGTTGATCTGCGTTGTTATTGTCCCACCAGGGGTCTCAGGCGGGGAATTTCTGGTCCGCAGTAGGAACGTTTTCACCGGGAGGATGCTCACGTTCCCAAACTACCATAGCAGCCCTACGAATCATACTCCTTTCTTCTCCTGAAAAGAGGGTGCCCAAGATGTACATTAACTCGACCCAAGTGTATAACTGAGGTCCTAAGAATTGGTCAGTTTGGTCTGCCACTCCATAAGGGTTATCTAGTAGTGGTTTAAGCTCCTTTTTAAAATTCTAGACTTCTGAATTCTAGACTTCTGTTTAAGGGAGCATTTACAAAGCCAATGGCCCCCCCCTCCTTATGGTACCTCTTTCAAAGGGAAGAGGGTCGGGGCTGACCTCTTAGGTATGGAGGGAAATGGGAAATTCTGATATCTTTTTTACATTGTTCTACCTCACACTGGAGTCCTTTTAGAGAGGGGTCTTTAGGTTGGGAGGGAATGGGCTGATGGGTCGGTAATTCCCAAGAGCCAGGGTTATAAGGAGGAGGGATAACGTGAGTAGAGGTGGAATTTGGAATGGGATCTGAGGAGGCAGTGGCTGTCTGAGGGGAAAGACTGGGGACACTGAGCGGGGGAAGATAGCCTAGGGGATCCCATGCGCTGGAGTCTTTAGGCATGAGAGCTGGCTCCTCTGACTTTTCATTTTGAGGTGCCAGATTGGGTTCTTCCCTATTTGTGTTTTTTTTTTTTTTTTTTTTTTTTTTGAGACGGAGTCTCGCTCTGTCGCCCAGGCTGGAGTGCAGTGGCGCAATCTTGGCTCACTGCAAGCTCCGCGGCTAATTTTTTGTATTTTTAGTAGAGACGGGGTTTCACTTTGTTAGCCAGGATGATCCCAATCTCCTGACCTCGTGATCCGCCCGCCTCTGCCTCCCAAAGTGCTGGGATTACAGGCGTGAGCCACCGCGCCCAGCCTGTTTTTAAGGGAAAAGGGAGGGCAGGTCCATGCCTCCAACAGAGGGCATAGCCTAGTTCTTCTGAGACACTGGACTTTTATCATTAACATAACGGATTAGAAACTGACACATTACATCCTCATTCGACCTAAACTTTGGCCAGAAGATTGAGGGTTTGAGGATGGGTCTTTGAGTGTAAATAAAGCAGCAATATTTTATCATTTGTTGCTTTTTCCTATGTTTAGTCCTTTCATTATCCTTCCAGTGTTTTAGCATGAGACCTAGGGGGCTATCTGGGGGGTTATCTTTGTTACCATCTTTATCCCCCTTGCTCCCTGTCTTGCGGGGTATTTCCCATCTTGATGGTTTTGGGTTAAGGTTCAAGGTTCAATTTCCCTTACTGAAAATTTGTCACCTTTTGTGGGGAGGCTCAATTTCCCCCACTGGAAATTTCTCACCTTTTCTACTACTTAAGATTCGTGTGAAGTTCAGTCCCCTCCAGTGGGGATGTCTCACCTCTTTTTAACCTGTAAGCCACCCCAACCAAGGAGTACTTCACCACCCCCCCTCCCCCCAACCCCACCACCTGGCTTTCTTACCTTGGTCCCTACCACCAAGGAGAAATACTTTACTGGCTCCTGTGGCTTCTCCTTCCTTGGTCTGTGTACAGTTATCACTGTGGTATGTGAGGATCCTTTAAGCTAGGTTACTGGCCAGTCCACCCGGCCCCACGCCGCCCCACCGTGTTGCCAAGAGCTGGGGTTATTCCTCACACTGGGTGAGTTCTGATTTCTCACCCCTGAGGTGACCACAAGGGGCGGGGCATGCCTCCTCATGAGCGAGAACCAGAGACTGTCGGGAGGGGAATGTAATCATGGGCGAGCCCCCAAATTGTTATACATAAAGTTTTGGTGCTGCAAAAGAAATAGCACTTGAATATAAAATTTTCTTTTTAATTCTCAGCAAGGCAAGATACTTCTATAGAAGGGTGCGCCCTTACAGAAGGAGCAATGGTGAGCACACACTTGGACGACGGAGGGGAGGGCGTTCTTATCCCTGACACACGTAGCCCCTACTGCTGTGTCATTCCCCTATTGGCTAGGGTTAGACTGCCCAGGCTAAACTAATTCCAGTTGGCTGATTTAAAGAGAGTGACGGGGTGAGTGGTTTGGCGGGAAAAAATGGTTATGACCGAGCAGATAATGAGTCAGGGTGCAATCAGTAATCGGAATGAGTCAGGGTGGAGCAGGTGATTGAAATGAGTCAGGGTGGAGCAGGTAATCGAAAAAGGTTGCCTTATGAGGAAGTTCAAAAGTAGAAGGTAAAGAATTGAACATACTGACATATTGATTCTTTGAAAAGAAATTTAGAACTCACATCTAAGAGCATGGTGGCACGCACCTGTAGTCCCAGCTACTTGGGAGACTGAGTCAGGAGAATTGCTTGAACCCCGGAGGCGGAGGTTACAGTGAGCCAAGATCGCATCACTGCACTCCAGCCCGGGGACAAAGCAAGACTCTATCTCAAAAAAAAAAAAAAAAAAAAAAAAAGATCCTGAGCATTTCTTCAAAGGATTGTAACAGGAGGTGAAACTTGGCTTTACCAGTAGGATCTTAATGACAAAGCACAATCAAAGCAATGGCTACCAAGAGGTAGAAATTGATCCAGTCATAGTGAAAATGGACCGGTCAAGAGCACAGATCATGACAACAGTTTTTTGGGATTCTCAAGGCATTTTGCTTGTTGACTT
Organism: Hylobates moloch; assembly: GCF_009828535.3. Classification (NCBI taxonomy): domain Eukaryota; kingdom Metazoa; phylum Chordata; class Mammalia; order Primates; family Hylobatidae; genus Hylobates; species Hylobates moloch. The sequence continues at coordinate 4,180 of NW_026654817.1, forward strand.
TCCGGGGAGCCAAAGAATGATAATAACCTCTGCTTATTATGAGTATGTTTTAAGAATGCCAAAGCTTTAGCAGAAAAATGCCCAGGAAAGCCTCACCAGGGCAGTGCCTCTACTCAGTCCTCTCATCAAACAAGGGCAATATTTTGAGAATTTTCATGGGAAATGATACAGTCCTTGATTTGGCTCCTTCCAGCTTATTTTTGTTTCCTAATTTTAAAAAATCTTTAAAGGGCACCCACTTTTTTCTTCAGTAAATAATGTAAAAAAGACTGCATTGACATGGCTACATCCCCAGGACCCCTCAGTTGTTTAGGGCTGGACTAAATGGCTGGTATCATTGCTTACAAATATGTCTTGAACTTGATGGAGCTTATGTTGAGAAATAATGATTATATTTTTATCTTTTAATTCTGTTTTTTTTCCACGAACTTTTTGAAGTCCCCTTGTACTGGGTGATTCAATTAGTAAATCTTTGGGCATCTACTCTATGGAAGTGCACCCTGTGCTAGGTGATAACAAGGAATACAGGCAGTGATCACTCCTGCCTTTATGGCATTTTTATTTGATCGGATGGAGTTTAGTCAACACACAAATAACAAATACATGGTATAATAGTTAAGAGTGAGCTCTGGAGGCTGACCTAGCTTCAGTTCCTATATCTGTTGCTTAGTACCTGTTTCCTTGAGTAAATTGCTTATTCTCTGATTCAGTTTCTTCATTCTATAAGTGAAGGCCTCTACCACCTCATAAGGTGTTTTAGAACCTTTTGAAAGAGTTGATGTTAGATATTGCGTAAAACTAAGTTTTTACTGTTACATAATAATGTCAGATGATAGAGACGTTGCAGTAAGACCAAATTTAGAGGTTGGAAAAATCACCTCTAGTTTGAGGTGGGACAGGAAGCAAAGCTTTCATAGGGAAGGTGGCACTTAAATGGATCTTGAATGATTGATAGCATTTATAGGGTGGTGGGGATTGAATAAGATTTCCTAGAGGGAGAAGAATGAAGTTGGGAGAATGTACAGTGTGTCCCGAAATCAGAAATGCTCCTTAATAACTCATATTTCTATTGTACCCTCACCCCACCCTGTCCAGGCAGTTGCCTAAATAGATGTTAAGATGTTGCTCCCTTTCCTTTCACAACCACCCTCACCCCCACACCCCTATTGTCTTTCAAATCTTGACTTTTTAGGTAGAACACTAAATGACTCTGGATTAACTATTACCACTTTTACCACATTCTGAATATCCATGCCTCCTCTACCCCACCCTCTAGATTGCATACTTCTTGAGAGCAGGGGAAGTATATTTTATTCAGATTGGTTTGTTTAACCCTTGAGTATTGTCCCTGGCACCTAGTAAATGCTCAGATTATTTCAGGGGGTGGGATAGTAGATGAATGATCCTGATTAAAAACAGTTTCAACTAAATTTAAAATTAAAAAAAAATTTAAACAGGAACTTTAAAAATGGATGCTGTCCGAGACCTTTGTGACTCCTGGAATTTGTGAATACTTCTGTAATATAATTTCCTCATTCAGAAAATTGGGGGTAATGAGGACTTAATAAAATGAAATTACCATCTTTTTACATTTGACAATGTATTTAAGAAACTTAGTGTTTCTAGAAAGATACTTAGAATTCAAAGGAAATGCACAATATAATTTTAGGACAAATTTTAGCATTTTTAAAAAGCAAGAAAAGTCACTCAGCTTGTTACTGGAAAGGGGTCCTGATCCAAACCCCAGGTTGGATCTCACGCAAGAAAGAATTCGAGGATAATCTAGAGTAAAGTGAAAGCAAGTTTATTAAGAAAGTAAAGGAATACCTGCTCAACTGACAATACTTACACTTATTTCTTGATTATATGCTAAACAAGGGGTGAATTATTCATTAGTTTTCCAGGAAAGCAGTGGGCAATTCCCGGAACTGAGGGTTCCTCACCTTTTTAGACCTTACAGAGTTCTGACGTTGTCATAATGCTGCTAGGAGTGTCTTTTGGCATACTAATGCATTATAATTAGTGTATAATGAGCAGTGAGGACGACCAGAGGTCACTTTTGTTGCCATCTTGGTTTCGGTGGCTTTTGGCTGGCTTCTTTACTGCAACCTGTTGTTATCAGCAAGGTCTTTGTGACCTGTATCTTGTGCCAACCTCCAGTCTCATCCTGCGACTAAGAATGCCTAACCTCCTGGGAATGCAGCTCAGTAGGTCACAGTCTTATGTTACCCAGCCCTTATTCAAGATGGAGTTCTTCTGGTTCAGATGCCTCTGACAAGCTGTTTACATTTTGGGCTTTGAACATCATTGATTCTTTTTCTCAAATAATGAATTACAGAAGTTGTAGTGTAATTACCCTAGTTCCTTCATACTTAGGGCAAGATGACTCCGAGAAATGTTCCATACTGTCTTCCAGAGATCTCCAGCAGGCTTGAGTCCCAGTTGCCTAGAGTCATAATCAGCTCCATAATGCATCCTTTATTGGCATACTTTCCTTTCCTGACTCACTTCTTTACTTCATTAAAGGTATTTGCTCAGATACTTCTCAAATAAACTACTTGTACAAAAACCTTTATCTCACAGTCTTTCTTGGGAGATGCAACGCAGGCAGCATGACAAGCATTGTAATAATAGTTAAAATTTTGAAGTTTTAGAAATCAGAGACATTTGTAATTTGATACTTATAATTTCGAAGAAGAAATTTGTTCACAAAGATCAGTGTGAAAGCTTTACCTTTTTTAGTAGGGAAGATTTACTAAAACAGATTTGCTTGGTTATTGATAAAACATATACTGGGTACTCAAACATTTGCTGTTTTTGAAAATAAGAAGTAGGAGCTGGGCATGGTGTCACATGCCTTTAGTCCCAACTACTTAGGAGACTAAGGTGGGAGGATTGCTTGAGCCCAGGAGTTTGAGGCTGCAGTGAGCTGTGATTGCGTTGGGGTGACAGAGCGAGACTTTGTCTCTTAAAAAAAAAAGGGAGAAAGAAAAAAAACATGGAGTTATATAAATTATATAAATAGCTGGTTCCTATTTGGAGTCCAGAGGTCAAAGTTAGTCAGGATAAGTGTTGACACATGTCTTGTTTCATACTGCAGAAGGAGTCAATGATATTTAAAGCACAAGATGTTAATGCCTAGGTGATGATTGGCATGATACTATTTTTCTTAATACTAAAATTTGTTTTAGGTTTATATCGTGCATTTCCTTTGAATTCTACCTTCCTGGCAGTACTAAATATAAAATTAAATCCAATTCAAGAAGCAGAAAGAACCAGAGAAAGAATGTAGATACAAGCAAGAGAGAATAGGATAACATAGGCTGAGCATTTTCTTATTCCTGAAGAATAGATTTTTAATTTTAGATTTGACCATAGAATTTCTGCTAGTAAATATTTTTATTTCAGGGCTGGAATGCCTCTCTAAGTTGATTGGAATCTGTGCCATCTGATCACTGTTATTTTGGTGTTTTAAAAATATATTGTATGCATGATAGAATTTTAGGACTTAAAACATGTTGGATACCGTATTTTACAATAATAACGTCATATATGTTAGATACAAGTATTTTTCCTAAAAATCTTTTTCCCTTCCTTTACAGAATGCTGCCTTTTTATATGGTCTTGGTTTGGTCTACTTCCATTATAATGCATTTCAGTGGTAAGTTGACATAAAACCAGTAATTCAGTCGTTTTCAGTAAATGGCTTGTTTGCTTGTTTTGTTTGTGCTTGATTTTTGTGTGTGTGTGTGTAATAAATACAAAATTTAGTGTCATTAAACCTACACTTTTCAGTAATTTCTTGAAATGATTAGATTGTTCCTTGAAGTGTGTTCGCTCACCTTAGATTTTTAGAGTTGTATGTTTTCCTGAAAGAATCTAGTATAAGATT
>NW_026654818.1:0-8067 GCF_009828535.3 Hylobates moloch
TGTGGCACTCTGATTCTACTCTCAAGGCACTGGACCTGGGCAGATGTGACATATTCAGAGAACTATGATTTTGACTCAAGGGTTGGTAGATTTCCTTTCTCACTCTAATTTCAGTGTCTAAAATCCTCACAACCATGAACAATCTGAGTATTTGACGAGACAGGGCTGAATATTGCGGTTTCTCTCTTAGAAATCATTTGAGGGCATTTGCTTTAAATTGATTGGAAAAACATGGGATAACCGTTTGCACAAACTTGGGACAAATGATATTGGGATAACGATCTACCAGAATAGGGACATTTTACCCTTAGTTTCTGGGACAAAAAACAAGGAATCTCTATCATGACCAGCCTTCAGGCCTCCTGAAATATATCTCTCACAGTGTCCTATTCTTATACTGAGGAGCCTGAGGTCCCTGTGTGAGGATTAGACAGTGGAATGTTATGTGTGTAGGGGAATCAGCTTAATGCGTCTGTCCATGTCTGAATTTATTGCAGAAATTGAAGAGTACCAAGAAGGGGAAGAAGATCAAAACCCACCATGCCCCAGGTAACTTTCAACAATTGTGGTCGCTTAATTCTGTGTTAACACCTGGAGACAAGAGATCCAGGGCAAACCGTGTGTGTGATTTCCTGTTTTCAACAAAGGCTGAATTACTCCTACTGACATTGCTATTGGTTTTCATTGCAGTAGACGTTTAGGTTTCCATTTCTTCCTCCCCTTATCATTTACTAATGTACCATAGGTTGACCATACCTCAGAAGCTGTACCCTTATGGCGACTGCATGGAATTTGAAGCACATTTGATGGAAAACTATTGAGCTCACTCTTCTCATGATCACTGTTTGCTGTGTGTCATGAGGGCACTAACTCAGAGTGTCCTTTTACTCCCTTATCAGTGTGTCACCTGGCCAAGTCACTGAGCTGACTTTCTCTCTCTCTCTCTGTCTCTGTCTCTGTCTCTGTCTGTCTCTCTTTTTCATTGTTTTCTACCTGGCTCTGTTCTATCCCAACATAAAGCAATAATTTTTTTACCTCATTAATGGATCTATCCTTTTCTTTTTTTAACCACTTCCTTATGTTCCCCCTGAAATCTAGTTGGGGCTCTGTGGTGTCTGATTTTCCCTGGCTGCTTCTTTAGTTTTGTCTCCTTTTCCAGGCTCAACGGGGTGCCGATGGAAGCAGAAGAGCCTGAAGTCTTGCAGGACTCAGTGGATAGATTTTATTCAACTCCTTCAACTTACTTTGAACTAGATGCCTCATTCCAGCACTACAGAAGTGATTTTTATTCATTTGAGGAAGAGCACGTCAGCTTGGCCCTTGACGTGGACAATAGGTTTTTTACTTGGACAGTGATGAGGCACCACCTGGTCTCCCAGATGGGAGGCATATTCCCACACTAAGCAGCCCTTACTAAGCTGAGAGATGTCATTGCTGCAGGCAGGACCTAAAGGCACATGTAGGTTTGAATGAAACTGTAGTTCCCTTTGGAAGCCCACACATAGGATGGGAAAGTGGGCATGGCTCTATTCCTATTCTCAGACCATGCCAGTGGCCACCTGTGCTCAGTCTGAAGACATTGGACCCAAGTTAGGTGTGACACGTTCACATGACTATGTAGCACATGCCGGGAGTGATCTGCCAGACATTCTAATTTGAACCAGATATCTCTGGGTAGCTACGGAGTTCCTCAGGGATTTCATTTTGCAGGCATGTCTCTGAGCTTCTAAATCTGCTCAAGGTCAATGTCATCTTTGTGTTTAGCTCATCCAAAAGTGTCACCCTGGTTTCAATGAACCTAACCCCATTCTTTGTATCTTCAGTGTTGGTTTGTTTTAGCTGATCCATCTGTAACACAGGAGGGATCCTTGGCTGAGGATTATATTTCAGAGCCACTGACTGCTCTTGACAATCGTTAACCCACTAGCCTCCTTTGATTAGAGAAGCCATAGTCCTTCAGCCTCCAATTGATATCAATACTTAGGAAGACCACAGCTAGATGGACAAACAGCATCGAGAGGCCTTAGCCCTGCTCCTTTCAATTCCATCCTGTAAAAAACAGGAGTCAGGAGCCGCTGGTAGGGGACAGCATGTCTCCTGGGACTCTGCCGGTGCAGAATATGAACAGTGCCATGTTCTTGCAGAAAACGCTTAGCCTGAGTTTCATAGGAGGTAATCACCAGACAACTGCAGAATGTAGAACACTGAGCAGGACAACTGACCTGTCTCCTTCACACAGTCCACGTCACCACGAATCACACAGCAAAAAGGAGGAGAGATATTTTGGGTTCAAAAAAAGTAAAAAGATAATGTAGCTACATTTCTTTAGTTATTTTGAACCCCAAATATTTCCTCCTCTTTTTGTTGTTGTCATTGATTGTGGTGACATGGACTTGTTTCTAGAGGACAGGTCAGCTGTCTGGCTCAATGGTCTACATTCTGAAGTTGTCTGAAAATGTCTTCATGATGAAATTCAGCCTAAACGTTTTGTCAAGAGCACTGCAGAGTCAATACTGTGAGTTTCCAACCTCAGCCCAAATGTGGGCAGAGAAGGTCTAGTTTGTCCATCAGCATTATCATGCTATCAGGACTGGTTACTTGGTTAAGGAGGGGTCAAAGAGATCTATCCCTTTTAGAGACACCTTACTTGTAATGAAGTATTTGGGAAAGTGGTTTTTAAAAATATCAATGTCTTGTATTCCAATGATCATCCTCTAAACATTTGATCATTTATTAATCATCCCTGCCTGTGTCTATTATTATATTCATATCTCTACACTGGAAATTTTCTGTCTCAATTTTTACTGTGCCTTTGTTTTCGCTAGTGTCTGTTGTTGAAAAAAAAAAACATTCTCTGCCTGAGCTTTAATTTTTGTCCAAAGTTATTTTAATCTATACAATTAAAAACTTTCGCCTATCACTCTGGACTGTTGGATTGTTTTTTACATTCAGTGTTATAATCTTTTGTTGTGCTGATTGGTTTTGGTGGGTACTGATGCGAATTAATAAAAACATTTTCATTTCCCTGTTTATTTTCTAATCTCTTCCACATTGTAGGCTATGTTTACCATATGTAGCAGAATGTATTTACTCCATTTCTTGGTTCTAGTTATTTGTATTCTTTGTGAGAGAGTGTGTGTGTGTCTGTGTGTGCCTTTGACATTTAGGAAGGGTTGTGTAGCTCGTATTTGATATTGACTAAAAATGTTTCATAGTTTTCCCCCCTTTGAACTAGACACGCTTCTAATATTTGGTTTATACGTTTTAAATTATGACTTTCAACGTCAAATATTTCCATATGACAGTCAATTACATGATGTGTTTTCTTTTTCCTACCGCCTTTACCTGCCACTTCTCATAATAGTATTTGAACCTAAACATATACCAGTGACATTCTGTGGTTGTCATCTTGCCCACACCTTGGTTTTTGGTTTAGATCCATAATTAAATATATTAATGCTCATGAGCTATTCAAAAGTGAATGTCACAGTCATGACTTGCTGAGTGGTACTCATCCTTAACAGAGTCCTCATGAGGGAATCAGGTCTCGCTGAGTTTAGCATGTTTAATAATTTTTCTCACGGTCTTGATACATGGATCGCATTACTGGATATAAGGTGCTTGCCCAAAATGATTTTTCTTGAGTTTTTGGGAGATATTTTCTTCCTTGGGGGACATACATGCTGTATGTTCTCGTTGTGGGATTCTATTTTGTTCTGCCAGGACCTGTAATTTCTGCCAGTTACTTCATTCGTTTGTTCTCTTCACATGAGTCTCCAGAGGATGCTTCCTTTGTCCATGCCTCCCCATCTCTCAGCAATTCTGCATTTCATAGACTGACACCTCTGGTCCTCTGCATGGTGAAGCCCCTTCCTTTCCAATTCCCCAGTAGCCAGTGCTCTAATCCACCAGGTCTCATACATGATCTGTGTTTCTCCACATGCTCTTTCTGAGGATAGTTTTAGCTGTGTTCTGTCATGAACAGGGCCCCCCTGGTGTCCTGGCCTCTGCTCCCTCTGCCCTTGCGTGGCTCCCAGACCCAGTTAAAGAAAATCACCTGAGGGCCACAGTGTTCCCTAGCCCTGGTATTTAGGGGCAGGATTATGGGTGGGATTTTTGACTCTCTAAGTTAACCCCTAGGGCTTTGAAGTGTCTGTTGAGAAATTCAGCTGTTATCATCCTAGGTGGATTTGCTGTCTCCTATCCCCCTACTACAAATGCAGAACTTCAATCGTGTACAAAAGAAGACCGAGTCATATAATAGAACATACCCTTATTCATTGGCTGGCTTCACCAATCATCTCATGGCTGAACTTTTAAAAATACACTCTTAGCCACATACCTATGAAATGTATATGTGTGTGTATACATATGTGAATTTGCTTCTGAGATTATGGAGGCTGAAATTCCCAGGATGGAAGGAACGCTGGAGACCCAGGAAAGCATTTGTTTCCCATTAGGCCTCTTAATTCTCTCCTGGCCTTTGATTGATTGCATGAGTCCCCCCCCATTAAGGGGGGCAATGTGCTTCACTTAGTCTGCCCATCCCAATGTTAATCATATGCGAAACACTCTCTGGAACACAACCAGAATCACATTTGGCCGAATGTCCTGGCACCCTGGTGCTCGGTCACAGTGACACGTGCAAGTAACTGTCACACTTGCCCTTTGTCACATTTGTCATTTCCCCTGCTTTTCTCCCAATCTGCAGCTTATATTTGTTCTCTTAATACTGTCTTGTGTTGAGCAAAAACTTTAAATTTTTATAAAGTTGAATTTATCAATGTTTTCTTTAATGGTTTGTGTTTATTGATAACAAAGAACACTGCCTAACTGTGTCGTGAAGATTTTGTCTTATATTTTCTGCTATACTTTTTCTAGTTTTATAGTTTATATTTAGTTGCATAATCCATTTTGAGTTAGTTTTTGAGTCAGTATTGAGGTTCAGGTGAATCTTTTTCATTTGGGGATATGCGTGTCCAGTTGCTTCTACACAATTTGTTGACAAGAGAATGCCTTCTCCACTGAATCATATTTGGACCTTTGTCAATCCATTGGGTGGTTGAGACTGGTCTGAGGGCTGTCCTGGTGTTTGAAGAGAGAGACAGGGCATGAAGTAGGGTGGTTCTTATGAGAAAAATTAAGGAAGGCACATTTTTCTATGAGGCATAGGAAGTCCCAAGCACAATTGGGGTACCCTCTACCAGCATGTTGTAGCACACTCATCTCTGCTGTCTCTACCTCTCCTGTTGCAGAAGCTTGGGGGTGCATAGACACTGAGGTCGAGTGGTGTCTTTGGGCACTTTTGAGCATTGACACCAAAGCTCCAGCATCAAATCTTAGAATATCAAGCAGCCGGGTGGATCAGCTGAGGTCAGGAGTTCACGACCAGCCTGACTAGCATGGTGAAGCCCCGTCTCTACTAAGCACAAAAAAATTAGCCGGGCATGGTGGTGCATGCCTGTAATCTGAGCTACTTGGGAGGCTGAGACAGGAGAATCGCTTGTGTACCTGGGAGGCGGAGGTTGCAGTGAGCTGAGATCACACAATTGCACTCCAGTCTGGGCAACGAGAGTGAAACTCCTTCCCCCCCAAAATAAATAAATAAAAATAAAAGAATATCAAGCAGCTGAAGAAGCAGGAAAACATGACACGTAATGAAGAATCTAATAATCTAGTTGAAATTGACACACACGTTGGAAATAGAAGAAAAGGACATTACAGCAATTAGTATAATTGTATTTTAATTAAATGGAGAGGTTGAAGATTTTTTAAATATCAAATTCTGTAGATAAAACCTACGATTTACAGTCTGAAATGGAAGAAGGCACTGGATTAAACATTGCAGAAGAGATTATTGAACTAGAAGGAATAGGAGTTGAAACTAACATAAATGAAACACACGTTAACAAATGACTTGAAAACACTAAAAGACCATCAGCATAAAAACTTTAAACACCCTAGTATAGGGCTAAATGGAATCCCTGAAGGGCAGGTAGTGGAGAAGAGAGACAAAGACATTTAAAACATACTGGATGAAAGATTTAGAAGCTCCATGGAAACCATAAACTTCAAATATTACCGAAATATGATTATCCTACGAACAAGAAACATGCAGAAAACTTCACCAAGGAACACCTTAATCAAATCTATCAAAACCAGTGATAAAAAGGAAATCCTAAAAGTAATAAAAGGGAAAAGAACATGTTACATACAGGGCACTAAATATATGGTTGGCATAAGATTTCTCGTAGGAAACTTTACAAACAAGAAGTTTGCAATAAAGTACTTAAAAAAAGAAAAACTGTCACCTACAATTCTACACCTGGCCAAATTATCTTTCAAACATAAACATGAGAAAAAATATTTTTGAACAGAAAACAAAATAATCTTAATTTGCAGATGGTGTGATCCTATGTATAGAAAATCCCTTTTTCATTTTTTATTGTATCTATTTGATTCTTCTCTTTTCTTCCTTATTAGTCTTGCTAGCGGTCTGTCGATTTTGTTGATCTTTTCCAAAACCCAGCTCCTGGATTCATTAATTTTTTGAAGGGTTTTTTGTGTCTCTATTTCCTTCAGTTCTGCTCTGATTTTACTTATTTCTAGCCTTCTGCTAGCTTTTGAATGTGTTTGCTCTTTCTTTTCTAGTTCTTTTAATTGTGATGTTAGGGTGTCAATTTTGGATCTTTCCTGCTTTCTCTTGTGGGCATTTAGTGCTATAAATTTCCCTCTATACACTGCTTTGAATGTGTCCCAGAGATTCTGGTATGTTGTGTCTTTGTTCTCATTGGTTTCAAAGAACATCTTTATCTCTGCCTTCATTTCATTATGTACCCAATAGTCATTCAGGAGCAGGTTGTTCAGTTTCCATGTAGTTGAGCGGTTTTGAGTGAGTTTCTTAGTCCTGAGTTCTAGTTTGATTGCACTGTGGTCTGAGAGACAGTTTGTTATAATTTCTGTTGTTTTACATTTGCTGAGGAGAGCTTTACTTCCAACTATGTGGTCAATTTTGGAATAGGTGTGGTGTGGTGCTGAAAAAAATGTATATTCTGTTGATTTGGAGTGGAGAGTTCTGTAGAAGTCTATTAGGTCCAGTTTGTGCAGAGCTGAGTTGAATTCCTGGATATCCTTGTTAACTTTCTGTCTCGTTGATCTGTCTAATGTTGACAGTGGGGTGTTGAAATCTCCCATTATTATTGTGTGGGAGTTTAAGTCCCTTTGTAGGTCACTCAGGACTTGCTTTATGAATCTGGGTGCTCCTGTATTGGGTGCATATATATTTAGGATAGTTAGCTCTTCTTGTTGAATGGATCCCTTTACCATTATGTAATGGCCTTCTTTGTCTCTTTTGATCTTTGTTGGTTTAAAGTCTATTTTATCAGAGACTAGGATTGCAACCCCTGCCTTTTTTTGTTTTCCATTTCCTTGACAGATCTTCCTCCATCCCTTTATTTTGAGTCTATGTGTGTCTCTGCACGTGAGATGGGTTTCCTGAATACAGCACACTGATGGGTCTTGACTCCTTATCCAGTTTGCCAGTCTGTGTCTTTTAATTGGAGCATTTAGCCCATTTACATTTAAAGTTAATATTGTTATGTGTGAATCTGATCCTGTCATTATGATGTTAGTTGGTTATCTTGCTCATTAGTTGATGCAGTTTCTTCCTAGCCTCGATGGTCTTTACAATTTGGCATGTTTTTGCAGTGGCTGGTACCGGTTGTTCCTTTCCATGTTTAGTGCTTCCTTCAGGAGCTCTTTTAGGGCAGGCCTGGTGGTGACAAAATCACTCAGCATTTGCTTGTCTGTAAAGTATTTTATTTCTCCTTCACTTATGAAGCTTAGTTTGGCTGGATAGGAAATTCTGGGTTGAAAATTCTTTTCTTTAAGAATGTTGAATATCAGCCCCCACTCTCTTCTGGCTTGTAGAGTTTCTGCCGAGAGATCAGCTGTTAGTCTGATGGGCTTCCCTTTGTGGGTAACCCGACCTTTCTCTCTGGCTGCCCTTAACATTTTTTCCTTCATTTCAACTTTGGTGAATCTGACAATTATGTGTCTTGGAGTTGC
>NW_026654819.1:0-476 GCF_009828535.3 Hylobates moloch
GGTGCTGGAGAGGATGTGGAGAAAGAGGAACACTTTTACACTGTTGGTGGGACTGTAAACTAGTTCAACCATTGTGGAAGTCAGTGTGGTGATTCCTCAGGGATCTCGAACTAGAAATACCATTTGACCCAGCCATCCCATTACTGGGCATATACCCAAAGGATTATAAATCATGCTGCTATAAAGACACATGCACATGTATGTTTATTGCGGCACTATTCACAATAGCAAAGACTTGGAACCAACCCAAATGTCCAACAACGATAGACTGGATTAAGAAAATGTGGCACATATACACCATGGAATACTATGCAGCCATAAAAAATGATGAGTTCATGTCCTTTGTAGGGACATGGATGAAACTGGAAACCATCATTCTCAGCAAACTATCGCAAGGACAAAAAACCAAACACTGCATGTTCTCACTCATAGATGGGAATTGAACAATGAGAACACATGGACACAGGAAGGGGAAC
>NW_026654819.1:576-8066 GCF_009828535.3 Hylobates moloch
ATAAAAAAAAAAAAAAAAAAAAAAAAGAAGGGCCCTCATGGGCCACACAAATTACTGGGTGGCATATTTTGTTCTGTACTACATTCAGCAAATTCCTAAGGTAATTATCTAGTTAAAATGTTCCAAGTTGTATAATACATTTTCTTCGTCTTAGTCCATTTTCTGCTGCCATAACAAAATACAACAAACTGGGTAATGTACAAAGAAAAGAAATGTATTGGCCAGGTGTGGTGGCCCACACCTGTAATCCCAGAATTTTGGGAGGCTGAGGTGGGTGGATTGCTTGAGTCCAGAAGTTTGAGACCAGCTAGGGCAACATGGTGAAACCCTGTCTCTACAAAAAATACAAATATTAGCTTGGTGTGATGGTGCATGACTGTAGTTCCAGCTACTTGAGAGGATGAGGTGGGAGAATCGCTTGAGCCCAAGAGGTTGAGGCTGCAGTGAGCCATGATTGTGTCACTGCACTCCAGCCTGGGTGACAGAGTGAGACCATGTCTCAAAAAAAGAAAAGAAAAGAAAAGAAAAAAACATTTATTTTTGACAGTTTCAGAGGCTGGGAAACCCAAAAGCAGCCGCCAGCATCTGGCAAAGGCCATCCCATGGTGGAAGGGCAGAAGGCAGAAGTGAGCACATGAGATAGAGCAGGATGGAAGCCAAACTTAATCCTTTTTATCAGGAGTCAGCTCCTGTGATAATTAACTCACTCCCGCAATATAGGCATTGATCACTTCCTAAGGGTCCCACCTCTTAACACTCTTATAATGGCAATTAAGTTTCAACATAAGTTTTGGTGAAACCAAAACCATAGCCAAACCATAGCACTGTCCAAGCTGTGTACAACTGATAAATTGACTTTCAGGTTTTCTCAATTTGAACTCAAAATGAAGACAACTTCAAATTATTCCAGAATGTGACTTCCACTTAGACAACTGTCATGCTAAGAAGCCATGGGTACTGGCCACTGTCCATTATAGACTGTGTCCTGAGGGATACTTTCCTTTGTTTTTGCAAAAGACTTGACTCTGAAGAACACTAAAGACCCAAAGGCCAGTCTAAGAAGAAACATGCATAGTGCCTAAAGAGTCCAAGAGGGCCTTTTGTTGGCACCAATCCACCCCTACTCACCCGCCCCCCATGCCCTTCCAAGACCACATGGAATTTGGGGGAAAAACAGATTGGAACTAGGTACTAGGAAACACTTCTGCATAGCTTTCTCCTTTTTCCCTGTCAACTCTGGAACCAGAGGAGCTGGTGCAGCTTTGCTATGTAACAAGGAGATTTAAGAGCTTTAATTTACAGAAGGGATGGCACCTCCCCAGGACCTCAGAGTCTTAGGAAATTGGCAGGAGGGATGGGGTTGAGGATGGGCAACTGAGAGGTGCTCTTCTGAGCACCCTGCCTGCCTTCTAGGGAAGAGTTTTATGTGTGGAATTCTTTTCCTCTAGTTGTATTGATAGAAAAAGAGTAGAAAGAGACGTGTTAAGGATGGAGGAACGTGAAAAGTCCAGGTAAAGGTACCATTGGGCGCTTTTCCTATTTGAAATCCCTAAAAGCAGAATATGTCATTATTGGAGATTTAGAATCTTTTCTTGCTAGGAAGAACCAGGCTTTACACTCTCATCTGCTCATTTTCTGTAGAACCTCAGCCATGCAGATTTCATCTAAATGGAGCCCTTCCTGGTATCACTTGGCAATGGCAGGCATACAGAGACACAGCCTTTGCAGGAAAGCTCCATTCTACATGTTTACAGCACATAGCCCACAGAGAGGGCATCAATAATGCAGATGGGCTGAGATCCATCTCAGAGTCCCCACATCAGGAGCTCTTCCCTGCCCAGGCTCCAACCTGTGCCCACTGCAGGAGGTGGGGCTCAGTGGCCAGGTCTCATAAATGCAGCTAGCCCTCATCCAAGGGCCCAAGTGGCCATTGAGCCTGGTGAGCAAGGCACTGTAAAACAGCCACTGCTCTGGGCGAAGGCCTGTGATGGAGCACCTCCTGTCACCTTAGTCCCTGGAAGGGCACTCCCAACCTTGGAATACCATTGTATGTGTGCATCTTCCCAGTATCTCCTTATAACAATCCCAGCAGTAGGCAGGGCCCTTAAGAGAAAAGCCCCCAAAGTTAAACAGTTGCTTTGTAGTTTTCCAACTGTGATCTAGGGTACCCAAGTGGTAACTTGACATAAGTCACTTGGGGTGGGGAGAGGCAAGTAGGCAGCTGTCTGTCCCTCTCACACCTCACCAGAGTGGCTCCTCCTTAACCTGATTTATACTTGGTGCCCTCAACCCACCAGCTGGCTGCCCAATGCCCGAAAAGGTTTTCCAACTCCCATGTAATCCCAGGTCCCTGCAGGATGGTGTCTGGGGAAGTAGACCCCAGGGATACCTCTCGTGTTTCTTTCCAGCTAGGAGGCCAGAGCAGAATAGAGTGGCCTAAGACATCTGAGATCTCTGGAATGACTCTGGCAGTAGGGGTGAGGGTGGGGCACCTAGAAGCAATGTTTGAAGATGTGGCAAAGATATGTGCATGTGACAGGCCAGAATTCAAAGGCGTGACGGGGTGGGAGATGGGGAGGACCACTTAAAATATGTCTTACTACATTCCAAACTTGGACATCCAAAAAGTACCCCTTGAATTGAACTGGAATATCTTCACTGGAAAGCTCCAAATCAAAATTGTTGGGGGGAGGCTGGTGTGTATTAGGTGTCAAGGGAGTTGAACTCCCACGGGTTGCACAGTACAGCACTGAGCACACTGTCAAGCCCAAGGACGACTCCACTGAATCCATGCTACATACGCCTACCTAGTTCTTCTTTATGTACCCTGTGCATCATGTCTCGTCCTACTCAAGAAACTGTGTTAGGGCCTGCCCACTTGAATGCTAAATTACCTTGCCTGGCTTTTGAGGACTTCACAGTCTCATCCCATCCTTCACCAGTCCTGTACTAGGAAACCCATCACCTCTGCCTTTCAGACACATTTCCCTTCTGCTTCCTCACTCCCCACACCCATCCCACCACCACCCCCAGACCACACTTGGTCCCACCTCCCTGCCCTTACTCCTACAATTCCAAACCAGCCAGTGCTTTACTGAGTGTGGAAGGCAACCTGTAGCATCCAAGGAATAGTAAGAACTAATGATGGGTCCTGCTCACGAGAGCTCCTAGGAGAATTTCCTCCCCTCTCCTCCCTGCCTAGTCAAATTCTCCCCTCCAACCATGCCCGATTCTAGCCCTGCCTCCCCAGGAAGTCACCCTGTACTTTCCAATGTGCACCCCTCTCCCTTGACCTGCAAGACAGCTCAGAGCTCGTGATTTCACTGGCATGTTTCCTGAGGAGTCTTGTCTCCCCAATGGAGACAGAGGCCCCATCCTATGTCAAGTTTTCCCCCTGCCCTCCTATTCAAAGGCCAGGGCCAGACCTGTCATAAATCATATGACTGCCTCAAATTCCTTGTGGTTTTGGAGGCCAGACATCCAGAGCCACATGACTGCTAGCCAAGGGCTGGCCTCTCTGGACACTATTTTTGGAGTCTCTGTTTCAACATGACAAGCACCTTCAAATTCTTCAGTTGGATATAAATTACAATTCCCCAAAAGGAACCTGGTTGACAAACTATGCAATGTGGGGCACACAGGGGTTCATCCAGCCCTGACTTAGGTGCAGGCTGATGGTCCAAAGGGTGGGTTGAAGAGTAATGAATACCTAGCTCCAATGGCCACCTCAGATAGTGCTGCCCTCTCCCCATCCCACTCTGATTCACCTTTTGGCTCCAGGGATTTTGTTCAGCATCAGCTGATCACCAGCAGCCTAGAGTATTAAACATTTTTTTTTCTTTTTTTCTGATACGGAGTCTCACTCTGTTGCCCAGGGTGGAGTGCAGTGGCGTGATCTCAGCTCACTGCAACCTCTGCCTCCCGGGTTCAAGCGATTCTCCTGCATCAGCCTCCAGAGTAGCTGGGATTACAGGCGTGCACCTCCACACCCAGCTAATTTTTGTATTTTTGGTAGAGACGGGGTTTCACCATGTTGCCCCATGCTGATGTCAAACTCCTGACCTCGAGTGATCCACCCACTTCAGTCTCCAAAAGTGCTGGGATTACAGGTGTGAGCCACCATGCCTGGCCAGCATCTTTAATTTGAGCAATTACATAAATCACTGCTCATTGAGTAAGAAAGAACTCCTTTTTTTTTTTTTCAAAATGGATCGTTTACTTGTTCTGCGAGGGTAGTGTGCCTTTAGTTCTAGGAATTCACCTTCCCCACAGCCCCACTTCTATAGGTTTGAGTCTCTGTCTTTGCAGACTAGTGAGGCATCACTTGTCATTCACTTGGAGGTAGAGCCCTCAGTCCCTGCTGATTTTGCTGCTCTGGACCTTCTATCAAGGTGGAGGTCAAACCCAGAGTACAAAGCACTCCTAGGTCAGGACCTTTCCCATTCTGTTCTGCACATACTGCCCTGTGGGGATGCTGGGACACATGATCAGCACACAATCAACAAAAAGCTCTGGATTTCTTTCCTACGTAGGAAGTAGGAAATTAAAATCTCTCCTTCCTAACACACAGATTTTGTCTGTAGATGTCTTTTCTAATGTGCACTAAGACCAGTCCTGCAGGAAAAACCTATTACACTCCCCCTCTAGAATAGTGCCTGTTCATCCCTGTTCTTTGTGTCTAATCTCTGACCCAGGTGTAATCTTTAAGATGGAGTCTTGTCAAGGGCTCTTTAAGAAGCCCAGATGATGTTCACTGGCCCCTACTTACCCCAAGATGTGTTTACCTCCCACACAGAGCCCCAGCTGATTAAGCAGGTATGAATTTTTCCTATGTAAACCATGATATTTTTCTCAATAAACTGTATTTCCTTAAGTGTTCAGCCTTCTCAGCACTGTCGCTGCAAGGGCACCCCCAGAACCACTCCCACAGCCTGTGAATGGGTAATTTCACACTCACAGGCTGTCCTGGAAAGGGTAGACAAGATACCTTGACTTAATAATTATTTCTTCAGGCTGGGCGCAGTGGTTCACGCCTGTAATCCCAGCACTTTGGGAGGCAGAGGCGGGCAGATCACTTGAGATGAGGAGTTCAAGAACAGCCTGGCCTACATGGCGAAACCTTGTCTCTACACTACAAATACGAAAATTAGCGGGGCATGGTGGCGAATGCCAGCTACTCCAGCTACTCGGGAGGCTGAGGCACGAGAATCACTTGAACAGGGGAGGCAGAGTTTGCAGTGAGCCAAGGTCGTGCCACTTCACTCCAGCCTGGGCAACAGAGTGAGATTCTGTGTCAAATACTAAAATAAAATACATAAAATAAAATAAAATAAGTTCTTCAAGAACCAGCACATCAATGATGGCACATAATCCGGATGCACTGGAGTTCTTTCTGCTTTGAAGTCCACAGAGCAAGGAGCCACTGTGTGAAGTCAAAAACCCTCTTCATCATCAAGATTTGCCTCCAGGTGGCCCTGGACTCCTTGGCCCATACTCAGGTCAGCCAAGTTAATCAGTGTCTCCTATGGCCATTAACCCGACCCTTCCTCAGGGGCAAGGCAGTTCTACATGTGATAAGCTTGACAAGTCTTGTTCCTTCCTAATGATTCAGACAATGTAGGGTAAGGGAAAAGCAGCAATCGAAGGAAAAGTAGCACTTGAGCAGGCTCGGCCTGATGGCAGACCCACCGATGCGTCAAATCCGGTTCTTGCATTTCTTATGTGGGTGTCACCCTTGGCCAAGTTACCTGACTTCTTTGCATCCTTTGACTCATCTATGAAATGGGCTGACTTCTACTCTGCAGAACTCTGTAACAGAATTGATGTGGCCCAGCCTTAGTGCTGGGCACACAGGTTTTTCCTGCCTCACCTTTTTTTATTTTTTTATTTTTTGAGATGGAGTCTTGCTCTGCTGCCCAGGGTGGAGTGCAGTGATGCGATCTCAGCTCACAGCAACCTCCAACTCCCGGGTTCAAGTGATTCTCCTGCCTCGGCCTCCCAAGTAGCTGGTATTATAGTTGCCCGCCACCACACCCGGCTAATTTTTGTGTTTTTAGTAGAGACGGGGTTTCACCATGTTGGCCAGGCTGGTCTTGAACTCCTGACCTCAAGTGATCTGCCTGCCTCGGCCTCCCAAAATGTTGGTATTACACGTGTCAGCCACCAGGCCCAGCCCCTGCCTCACTTCTCAGTCAGGAAGTTACAAGTAAATAAACAGCAAATAACTAGTTTCTTTTTAAATAATGTCTAAATGTTCATTACCGCTACCAGATCCTGTTGCAAAGTGTTCTGAACTGAAACAGCAGAGTAAAAACCATTTGTTATGTACATTTTAAAAGAAAGGTGAGGGTGGGGGCAGTAAAGACCTTTAAAGACAAATGCACTGAAAGAGGACAGAGAGATCCTAATGTGTGTGTTCAGAAAACCACCCACTGGCTGTGATTATTTCTTTTTGGCTGACCTGGCACCAAAATGCTCTGTGCAGTGAGTCACCATGAACAGCGGGTTACAGTCAGCTTTAGGTTATCTGTGGTGATGCAGAAAAGCACACACAGGCAGTGGTAAATCTAAGAAATTATATTTGGTCTCTGGTATGCATTTTATATATGTGTATTTTCTTTTTCTTGGCAGGAGACTTACCTTCTTAATTATGTTTCCCTTAGGCTATTATTAAAATGAGTCTACATTCCCCAAGCACACCCCACTGACAGCCATAGGAAGGCAGCCCATAAGTGACAGGGTAAGATCTACCTGGTATTTAGTGTTTGAAAATACACAATCACTTAATAAATCTGTGTGTAGGTTTGTGTACACACACACACACACACACACACACACGTCTTCTAATCCTACTATGCAAGAAACACAGGAATTAAGAATAACATGGAGTGGCAACAAAGTTGCTGCCAAAGCCTTCCCCAAAAACCAGAGAACACGATCATAAACGCCTCCTGGGGTCATCACACATATACCTTTTTCTTTACTCTTTAAGCACACTTATTATCTTTCATCAGCTTTTACCTAGTAGGATTGATGCGTGAAGATCTTTGTCTTTCCAACAACCCTGTGCTTTTTTTCAGAATTCCTAACATTTAAGAAATGTCAAAAGTAGAGTGGAATGTACATTTAATTGCACATGTGGACGCTCATGCTGAGGAATTCATTTCTTTAGATTTTACTGAACTCAGAAGTCTCTCAAACACTGATTCATAAAAATTCAACTTTACAAGAAAACTGAAGTTGGAACAATTTATTTGCATATTCTACTGACTGAACCATTGGATGCAGTAACCAAGGTGTAGTTAAACATTTTCCTAGTACCCTCATCTCTATTCTGTGTGGTGGTTGATGCTGCTTCAAGGCATCTGGACTTTTTTTTTTTTGGCTTAGAAGTAATTTTTTATTACAGATTCTATAATTCTGTTTAATATCATGATAGCTTTCTTTTTTTTTGGCTTAGAAGTAATTTTTTATTACAGATTCTATAATTC
>NW_026654820.1:0-8061 GCF_009828535.3 Hylobates moloch
GTTCTTATTTCTCCACATCCTCTTCAGCACCTGTTGTTTCCTGACTTTTTAATTATTGCCATTCTAACTTGTGTGAGATGGTATCTCATTGTGGTTTTGATTTGCATTTCTCTGACGACCAGTGATGATGAGCATTTTTTCATGTGTTTTTTGGCTGCATAAATGTCTTCTTTTGAGAAGTATCTGTTCATATCCTTTGCCCACTTTTTGATGGGGTTGTTTGATTTTTTCTTGTAAATTTGTTTAAGTTCTTTGTAGATTCTGGATATTAGCCCTTTGTCAGATGAGTAGATTGCAAAAATTTTCTCCCATTGTGTAGGTTGCCTGTTCACTCTGATGGTAGTCTGTTTTGCTATTCAGAAGCTCTTTAGTTTAGTTAGACCCCATTTGTCAATTTTGGCTTTGTTGCCATTGCTTTTGGTGTTTTAGTCATGAAGTCCTTGCCCATGCCTATGTACTGAATGGTATTGCCTAAGTTTTCTTCTAGGGTTTTTATGGTTTTAGGTCTAACATTTAAGTCTTTAATCCATCTTGAATTAATTTTTGTATAAGGTGTAAGGAAGGGATCCAATTTCAGCTTTCTACATATGGTTAGCCAGTTTTCCCAGCACCATTTATTAAATAGGGAAACCTTTCCCCATTGCTTGTTTTTGTCAGGTTTGTCAAAGATCAGATGGTTGTAGATGTGTGGTGTTATTTCTGAGGCCTCTGTTCTGTTCCATTGGTCTATATCTCTGTTTTGGTACCAGTACCATGCTGTTTTGGTTACTGTAGCTTTGTAGTATAGTTTGAAGTCCGGTAGCGTGATGCCTCCAGCTTTGTTCTTTTTGGTTAGGATTGTCTTGGCGATGCAGACTCTTTTTTGGTTCCATATGAACTTTAAAGTAGTTTTTTCCAATTCTGTGAAGAAAGTTATTCATAGCTTGATGGGGATGGCATTGAATCTATAAATTACCTTGGGCAGAATGGCCATTTTCACAATATTGATTCTTCCTATCCATGAGCTTGGAATGTTCTTCCATTTGCTTGCGTCCTCTTCTATTTTGTTGAGCAGTTTGTAGTTCTCCTTGAAGAGGTCCTTCACATCCGTTGTAAGTTGGATTCCTAGGTATTTTATTCTCTTTGAAGCAATTGTGGATGGGAGTTCACTCATGATTTAGCTGTTTTTCTGTTATTGGTGTATAAGAATGCTGGTGATTTTTGCACATTGATTTTGTATTCCGAGACTTTGCTGAAGTTGCTTATCAGCTTAAGGAGATTTTGGGCTGAGACGATGGGGATTTCTAAATACACAATCATGTCATCTGCAAACAGGGACAATTTGACCTCCTCTTTTCCTAACTGAATACTTTTTATTTCTTTCTCTTGCATGATTGCCCTGCCAAGAACTTCCAACACTATGTTGAATAGGAATGGTGAGAGGGGACATCCCTGTCTTGTGCCAGTTTTCAAAGGGAATGCTTCCAGTTTTTGCCCATTAAGTATGATACTGGCTGTGGGTTTGTCATAAATAGCTCTTATTATTTTGAGATACCTTCCATCAATACCTAGTTAATTGAGAGTTTTTAGCATGAAGGAGTTGAATTTTGTCAAAGGCCTTTTCTGCATCTATTGAGATAATCATGTGGTTTTTGTCTTTGGTTCTGTTTATATGATGGATTACATTTATTGATTTGCATATGTTGAACCAGCCTTGCATCCTAGGGATGAAGCCAACTTGATCATGATGGATAAGCTTTTTGATGTGCTGCTGGATTCGGTTTGCCAGTATTTTATTGGGGATTTTTGCATCAATGTTCATCAGGGATATTGGTCTAAAATTCTCTTTTTTTGTTGTGTCTCTGCCAGGCTTTGATATCAGGATGATGCTGGCCTCATGAAATGAGTTAGGCAGGATTTCCTCTTTTTCTATTGATTGGAATAGTTTCAGAAGGAATGGTACCAGCTTTTCTTTATACCTCTGGTAGAATTCGGCTGTGAATCTGTCACGTCCTGGACTTTTTTTGGTTGGTAGGCAATTAATTATTGCCTCAATTTCAGAGCCTGTTATTGGTCTATTCAGGGATTCAACTTCTTCCTGGTTTAGCATTGGGAGGGTGTATGTGTCCAGGAATTTATCAATTTCTTCTGGATTTTCTAGTTTATTTGCGTAGAGGTGTTTATAGTATTCTCTGATGGTAGTTTGTATTTCTGTGGGATTGGTGGTGATATCCCCTTTGTCATTTTTTATTGCATCTATTTAATTCTTCTCTCTTTTCTTCTTTATTAGTCTTGCTAGCAGTCTATCAATTTTGTTGATCTTTTCAAAAAACCAGCTCCTGGATTCATTGATTTTTTGAAGGATTTTTTTTATCTCTGTCTCCTTGAGTTCTGCTCTGATCTTGATTATTTCTTGTCTTCTGCTAGCTTTTGAATTTGTTTGCTCTTGCTTCTCTAGTTCTTCTAATTGTGATGTTAGGGTGTCAGTTTTAGATCTTTCCTGCTTTCTCTTGTGGGCATTTAGTGCTCTAAATTTCTCTCTACACACTGCTTTAAATGTGTCCCAGCGATTCTGGGATGTTGTGTCTTTGTTCTCATTGGTTTCAAAGAATATCCTTATTTCTAACTTCATTTCATTATTTACTCAGTAGTCATTCAGGAAGAGGTTGTTCAGTTTCCATGTAATTGTGCGGTTTTGAGTGAGTTTCTTAATCCTGAGTTCTGGTTTGATTGCACTGTGGTCTGAGAGACAGTTTGTTGTGATTTCTGTTCTTTTCCATTTGCTGAGGAGTGCTTTACTTCCAGCTATGTGGTCAATTTTGGAATAAGTGCAACGTGGTGCTGAGAAGAATGTATATTCTGTTGATTTGGGTTTGAGAGTTCTGTAGATGTCTATTAGGTCTGCTTGTTGCAGAGTGAGTTCAAGTCCTGGATATCCTTCTTAACCTTCTGTCTTGTTGATCTGTCTAATATTGACAGTGGGGTGTTAAATTCTCCCATTATTATTGTGTGGGAGTCTAAGTCTCTTTTTAGGTCCCTCAGGACTTGCTTTATGAATCTGGGTGCTTCTGTATTGGGTACATATATATTTAGGATAGTTAGCTCTTCTTGTTGAATTGATCCCTTTACCATTATGTAATGGCCTTCTTTGTCTCTTTTGGTCTTTTTTGGTTTAAAGTCTGTTTTATCAGAGACTAGGATTGCAACCCCTGCTTTTTTTTTTTTTTTTTTACTTTCCATTTGCTTGGTAGATGTTCCTCCATCCCTTTATTTTGAGCTTATGTGTGCCTCTGCATGTGAGATGGGTCTCCCGAATACAGCACACTGATGGGTCTTGACTCTTTATCCAATTTGCCAAACTACGTCTTTTAATTGGGGCATTTAGCCCATTTACATTTAAGGTTAGTATTATTTTGTGTGAATTTGATCCTGTCATTATGATGTTAGCTGGTTATATTGCCTGTTAGTTGATGCAGTTTCTTCCTAGCCTCGATGGTCTTTACAATTTGGCATGTTTTTGCAGGGGCTGGTACCGGTTGTTCCTTTCCATGTTTAATGCTTCCTCTAGGAGCTCTTGTAAGGCAGGCCTAGTGGTGACAAAATCTCTCAGCATTTGTTTGTCTGTAAAGGATTTTATTTCTCCTTCACTTATGAAGCTTAGTTTGGCTGGATATGAAATTCTGGGTTGAAAATTCTTTTCTTTAAGAATGTTGAATATTGGCCCCCACTCCCTTCTGGCTTGTAGAGTTTCTGCCGAGAGATCTGCTGTAATCTGATGGGCTTTCCTTTGTGGGTAGCCTGACCTTTTTCTCTGGTTGCCCTTAGCATTTTTTCCTTCATTTCAACCTTGGTGAATCTGACAATTATGTGTCTCGGGGTTGCTCTTCTCAAGGAGTATCTTTGTGGTGTTCTTTGTATTTCCTGAATTTGAATGTTGGCCTGCCTTGCTAGGTTGGGGAGGTTCTCCTGGATAATATCCTGAAGAGTGTTTTCCAGCTTGGTTCCATTCTTCCTGTCACTTTCATGTACACCAATCAGATGTAGGTTTGCTCTTTTTACATAATCCCATATTTCTTGGAGGCTTTATTCATTTCTTTTTACTCTTTTTTCTCTAAACTTCTCTTTTCACTTCATTTCAGTCATTTGATCTTCAATCACTGATGCTTTCTTCCGCTTGATCGAATTGGCTATAGAAGCTTGTGCATGCATCACGTAGTTCTCGTGCCATGGTTTTCAGCTCCATCAGGTCATTTAAGGTATTCTCTACACTGTTTATTCTAGTTAGCTATTCATCTAATATTTTTTCAAGGTTTTTAGCTTCCTTGCAATGGGTTCAAACATCCTGCTTTAGCTCAGAGAAGTTTGTTTTTACCGACTTTCTGAAGCCTACTTCTGTCAGCTTGTCAAAGTCATTCTCCGTCCTGCTTTGTTCCATTGCTGGCGAGGAGCTGTGATCCTTTGGAGGAGAAAGGGTGCTCTGGTTTTTAGAATTTTCAGCTTTTCTGCTCTGGTTTCTCCCCATCTTTGTGGTTTTATCTACCTTTGGTCTTTGATATAGGTGACCTACAGATGGGGTTTTGCTGTGGATGTCCTTTTTGTTGATGTTGATGCTATTAGTTTTCTTTCTAACAGTCAAGTTCCTCGGCTGCCAGTCTGTTGGAGTTTGCTGAAGGTCCACTCCAGACCTTGTTTGCCTGGGTTTCACCAGCAGAGGCTGTAGAACAGCAAATATTGCAGAACAGCAAATATTGCTGCCTGATCCTTCCTCTGGAAGCTTCATCTCAGAGGTGAACCCAGCTGTATGAAGTGTCAGTTGGCCCCTACTGGGAGGTGTCTCCAAGTTACACTACATGGGGGTAAGGGACCCACTTGAGGAGGCAGTCTGTCAATTCTCAGAGCTCAAACACTGTGCTGGGAGAACCACTGCTCTCTTCAGAGCTGTCAGACAGGGACTTTTAAGTCTGCAGAAGTTTCTGTTGTCTTTTGTTCAGCTATGCCCTGCCCCCAGAGGTGGAGTCTACAGAGGCAGGTGGGCCTTGTTGAGCTACAGTGGGCTCCACCCAGTTCAAGCTTCCTGGCTGCTTTGTTTACTTACTCAAGCCTCAGCAATGGTGGACACCCCTCCCCTAGCCAGGCTTGCTGCCTTGCAGTTCAATCTCAGACTAGCAGTGAGCAAGGCTCTAAGGGCGTGGGACCCACTGAGCCAGGTGCAAGATATAATCTCCTGGTGTGCCGTTTGCTAAGACTATTGGAAAAGCACAGTGTTTAGGTGGCAGTGTCCCAATTTTTCTGGTACAGTCTGTCATGGCTTCCCTTGGCTAGGAAAGGGAAATCCCCTGACCCCTTGCACTTCCCAGGTGAGGCGTTGCCCCACCCTGCTTCGGCTCACCCTCCATTGGCTGCACCCACTTTCCGACCAGTCCCAGTGAGGTGAACCAGGTACCTCAGTTGGCAATGCAGAAATCACCCATCTTCTGCATTGGTCACGCTAGGAGCCGCAGACCAGAACTGTTCCTATTTGGCCATCTTGGAATCAACTGTCTCTCATCTTATATGTCATTGCTTTTAGCAAATTAAACTCAGAAAGATTGCTCTCCATGAAAGAGAGAGTACACCCTAAATTGGGACACTAGTTTGACAATTAACTTCTAACCTTCCTCCATTCTCTTTTGGTGACTTAAGATCCCTGAGAATCACTGAGAAAACAGTGAGTTTTTAATAAATAAATGTGTGTGTGCATCTGTGTGTGTGTGTGTGTGTGTGTGTGGTCTATTTCTTTGTGCCAACATATTTTGCATTATTTAGAAGGGTGATTACCAATGGCCTGTCGGCCTGAAGGTCATCTAGTATGCCAGATAATACATCTTCAAAGCTTCCCTGGAACACAACACCTGCATCTTCCTCACAATGAATAAAAGCAATCTGTCTGCCACTTTATTTATCCATTCGTTTCCAAGCTCAAACACCCTCCACCAAACTAGCTGGACTGAATTCCATGTATTTGCCTTTTGGTTTTGAACATTGTTGGAGGTCTTCAACTTTGGGTTGTTGAATAGAAGAGCAAAGCACTCTGTGACTCATCAATGCACTCTGGGTGTGTTGGACACAATATGTTTGCTGCTGACTCTATTCACTGCACTGGAATAGAGAGAAAGCCACTGGAGTTGTGTGAGGAGACAGGCTACAGAGGAAGTGCTTAGACTAAGTGCAGAAGTTCTTTAGTTAGCAACAATAGGAACATACAGCTTGAGCTTAGAGCTTCAACAGAGGCAGTTGCTTGAGAAGGCAGGTGCTGGGTG
Organism: Hylobates moloch; assembly: GCF_009828535.3. Lineage (NCBI taxonomy): Eukaryota > Metazoa > Chordata > Mammalia > Primates > Hylobatidae > Hylobates > Hylobates moloch. The sequence continues at coordinate 6,279 of NW_026654820.1, forward strand.
GGCAGCTGTAATAGGAGTAGGCTGTCTCCTCTCTGTTGTTAGAGCAGTGAATCTTGCAGTCTTAAAAGCCAGGCTTCTCCCTTGGAGACCCTCTGCCTCTACCAGTTCCAATCCCTGAGCTGACTCTGTCTTCTTTCCCATATGCCTTAGCAATCTGGCAAGGAGCCTGCAAAGGGCATTGAATGCAGTGGTGAAGCTTTGGTGGGGACAGGCCTACCATCACACAAATGCTGCTGCACCTCTGAATGGGAGGTGGAAACCATCTCTTTAAGCTCTATTTGCTAGCTGATCAGGTACAGTTCTAACATTTAGAATACTAGAATCCTGGTTCTCAAACATTTTGTATTTCAGAATTACCAGGGATGGGAGTGAGTGGTGAATACAGATCCCAGTGGCCTACATTCATAAATTCTGATTTAGCAAGTCTGTGATAGGGTTCAGGAATCTGAATTGTTAACAAACAGCTTCTCAGGTGGTCTCTGGACCATACTCTGAAAGAAAAAGGAGAAAAATGTCTAATTGGAAGAGCTCTTGCTGACCCTCTTGACTAAACCACTATTTTACAGACTAGGTCACTGAGGTCTGGATAGGAAGTCTTGTCTAAGGTCACACAATGATGTAATTCCAGAGCTAGGACTGGAACCAAGGTCTCTAATCACCCTACCCCTCAATTCTCCATGCTTTATTCTGAGGCAAAGAGGGAGACAAGATACAGCCATAACCCTGTATTTTTTCTAAGTGGACACAACCTGGTATAGACTTAGCCATAACCCTCTCTTTTTTCTAAATGGACACAACCTGGTATAGACCTGTAGTGATTCTTAATGTGATGCTGTTGGTATTTTGTAATGCAAGAGTGGCTAGTGCATTGCAGACCTCTGGGTATTAATGCCAGTAACATCTTTACTCTTAGTCATTGTAACAACCCCAAATGCTGCACACATTTCCAAATGTCCATTGTGTATGTGGCAGTGAAGAAGTGTGGGAAATGGTGCTGCCTCCAGTTCAGAACCACTAGAAGGAAAAGTGGCCACGATTAATTATTCAGAAGTCAAATTGTCCCTGTTTGCAGATGACATGATTGTATATCTAGAAAACCCCATTGTCTCAGCCCAAAATCTCCTTAAGCTGATAAGCAACTTCAGCAAAGTCCCAGGATACAAAATCAGTGTACAAAAATCACAAGCATTCTTATACACCAATAACAGACAAACAGAGAGCCAAATCATGAGTGAACGCCCATTCACAATTGCTTCAAAGAGAATAAAATACCTAGGAATCCAACTTACAAGGGATGTGAAGGACCTCTTCAAAGAGAACTACAAACCACTGCTCAATGAAATAAAAGAGGGTACAAACAAATGGAAGAACATTCCGTGCTCATGGGTTGGAAGAATCAATATTGTGAAAATGGCCATACTGCCCAAGGTAATTTATAGATTCAATGCCATCCCCATCAAGCTACCAATGACTTTCTTCACAGAATTGGAAAAAACTACTTTAAAGTTCATATGGAACCAAAAAAGAGCCCGCATCGCCAAGTCAATCCTAAGCCAAAAGAACAAAGCTGGAGGCATCATGCTACCTGACTTCAAACTATACTACAAGGCTACAGTAACCAAAACAGCATGGTACTGGTACCAAAACAGACACATAGATCAATGGAACAGAACAGAGCCCTCAGAAATAACGCCACATATCTACAACTATCTGATCTTTGACAAACCTGACAAAAACAAGCAATGAGGAAAGGATTCCCTATTTAATAAATGGTGCTGGGAAA
>NW_026654821.1:0-8058 GCF_009828535.3 Hylobates moloch
GTAGAGTCAGGGTTTCTCCTTATTGGTCAGGCTGGTCTCGAACTCCGACCTCAAGTGATATGCCCACCTCAGCCTCCCATAGTGCTGGGATTACAGGTATGAGCCACCGCACCTGGCATAGTTTATATCTTTTAAATGAAAGTATAAACTAAAAACTGAAAAAGTGTCTAAGGAGAAAAGGAATAAGATGGAGGATACAGAAATGTAAATTATATTTTTAGGAATATATCTTAATGTATAGATTTCACTTTACATAATTATTTTACATAATTTAAAAAGTTGAATCCAAATAAGACAGTCTCTAAAATTTGAAAGCAAAATGAAACACATGAATCTATGTATAAGTTGGTAGCAAAACAGCACACAGAAGAATCATTCCAAGGGACTTTAAATAAAAAATCACTCAAATGGAAATATATAATATGTATGTATATGTGTATATATATACACATATACATATATAAAATATAAAAGATAAATATGTAATGTCTTTTTGAGCATTTAATTATAATTAAACTTTGAGAAATCGTATTAATAAAGGTACTTGTAGATTTCTATTCTGAGAATTAAGCATATGTATCATGGGATAAAACAAACAACTACGTGAGTGTCATCGGGAAGTGGAATTTTCAAAACGAGTAAAAGGATTTGGCTGTGTCCCCACCCAAATCTCATCTTGAATTGTAGCCCCCATAATTCTCACATGTCATGGGAGGGACCCAGTGGGAAGTAATTGAATCACAGGGGTGGCGCTTTCCCATGCTGTTCTTGTGATAGTAAATAAGTCTCTCGAGATCTGGCAGTTTTATAAAGGGGTGTTTCCCTGCACAAGCTCTCTCTTTGCCTGTCACCATTTACATTAGATGTGACTCGCTCCTCTTTGCCTTCCGCCATGATTGTGAGGCCTCCCCAGCCATGTGGAACTGTGAGGCCGTTAAACCTCTTTTGTTTATAAATTGCCCAGTCTCGGGTATATTTATTAGCAGTGTGAGAACAGACTAATACAATGAGCAAAAGGAAATACAGATCAAAATGGTTAACTGAAACTTGAATAATCCTGAATTTTAACTGGAAGATCAGTATGAAATAATAATGTGAATTACCTTAAATAATGTTTCCTAGCTCTGTCCACTGAAATGTCCTAAAAACAATAATCAACGTAAGAACAACAACAACATAAGGGCAACATACTGAGTGCCCAGAGAATGGTCTTGAAATACTATTTCTCACTAAAAGAAAGCAAGGATCCTTGGAAAGAAATATTGCAACTCTGAGACTAGAAATGAACAATGATAAAATTAAAATATCACTATTTTTGCAAACTGGTGGTAAAACAATTGATACAGGCATTATTTATCAATGAAGGTAGAGATCACAAAAAAAAACAACCTACTTAAGTTTAAGGTAACATACACAAAAAGCACACAATTCCAGTTTTAGGTATATGCCAGAGAAGCCTTGGCATATGTGTCTCAGGAAGCATGTACAAGAATATTCATAGCAGCACTGTTTGTAATGAAAAAAATGCATGGCAACCTAGATGTCCATAAAGAGTACAAAAGATAAATAGGTAGTGGAATAGTCATTCAATGAAATAAAACTCCACAGTGAAAAGATACAGACATTTGTGATAAACACCTATCAGGTGATATGAGTATAATTAGTAATTCAAAACAGTATCTCAGGGTGGAGACTGGGACATCTGAGATTGGGAACAAACATGCAAGAAGCTTCAAATGCACTGGTAATATTTCTTAAACTGGATTGTAGGCATATTTGTTGCCATGTTACTGTTATTTTTTAAAATAGCATTTGTATATTATAAACTTTATATACATTTGTGTATATTATATATACACAATATATAGGCACAAACAAAAAGAATTTATACAACAACTGAGATGTAACATTTGCAGAACATTTGAAAATAAAAGCATTGGCCAGGAACTGTGGTTCACGCCTATAGTCTCAGCACTTTGGGAGGCCGAGGTGAGTGGATCACCAGGTCAGGAGTTCAAGACCAGCCTGGCCAAGATGGTGAAACCCCTTCTCTACTAAAAATACAAAAAAGTTAGCCGGGTTGCTGGTGGGTGCCTGTAATCCCAGCTACTCGGGAGGCTGAGGCAGAGAATTGCTTGAACCCGGGAGGTGGAGGTTGCAGTGGCAGATATCATGCTTCTGCACTCTAGCCTGGGCAACAAAGCGAGACTCTGTCTCAAAAAAAAAAAAAAAAAAAAGGACGTAACTAAAAATAATCAAGTAAGGTACATAAAAGTAAAATAATTAGGTGAAATTGTTATAAAACTGCAATAAAATGCAGTTGTTCAACTTTGAAACACTGTAAGAGTGATTCATTCATAAAATGTTTATTAAGTGCCTCTGTGACAGGTACTGTGCTGCGTGGTGGGCATGCAGTGACAAATAACAGACACACAATCCCTGCTCTGTAGTGAGGGAATGAAAAAATGAACAAATAAATAACCCTTAAATTTATAATTACAAACTGCAGTGAGAGTCTCAGTTTACCAACCTAAGTTTATTGAGTAGGCTTGTGTTGGGAACTGTTGCAAAGAGTAGACTTCAGTTTACAAAGGAGAAACTTGAGGTGCATCTATATTAAGCAACTCACCCAAGATTAAATAGCTGATAAGTAGAGCAACTGTGAATCAAACCAAGCAGGCTGACTGCAGAGACTAAGCTCCTATGCTACACTGAGTAGGAAAACACTTAAATTATCAGGAAAACACTGAGGCTTATTTTAGTTTTTATCGGTCAGGGAAGGCCTCTCTGATCATCTGAGAAATAAAGCATTAGAGAGAGCTAGCTTAATGCATGTAAGTGTTAAATGATCTTCTAAGTGGTAGGAAGCCTAGAGGACAAATAGGCAAAAGAAGAATAATGAAGAGGAAGGTCTTTCTGTCATGCCTAGTTGGAGCAAGAGGCAAAGGGGACTATCAGGCAATATTTGGCTTGGCAATAGGGGGCAAAGGAAGAGGGAAGGAACATGAGTTTCCACCTCTGCTGCGGTAATCTCTCCACTTTGGCTTCCACCTGGGCCACTTTGGGGTTCCATGTAAGCTCCCAGGAACTCAGTCCTGCTTCTCCATCTCTTTCTTCAGCTCCTTTGCTCCCTGAGGCCGGCCCCACATTATCCTTAAGACCAAACTCACACTGAGTGTCTCAATCTGCGCTACTACTTCAAGGCTGCTGTACCCTGAACAAATGGCAAGCCTCTGCAGAAAGCAGCAGGCCAGCTGCCAAGAATAAAAATAACTAAGTAAGAAGAAGATGATTGCCATGCACTTCAAAAGCCACTGCAGACATTGCCGGCTAAACAGTGTTCCAAGAGTGTGGTGCCATTTGGCATGAACGTCGGAAACACTTGTCCATATCATTGCAGTTGCTATTGGACTTGAGGACAACAGAATTTGCAAGTTCCCACAAAATAGGGTGCAGGTTAAATAAAGCCCATATTAAGAACATGGTAGATGATTTTAAAAGGTGATGGCAATTTTTGAAATCATAGATAATTTGCAGAGAATTAATGATGGTCCTGTTATTATTTTCGTTAAAAATATGGTACATTCAAAATTACTTTGACTTTGGAGAAAAACACTCCATTCCTCTTAGATGTCATTCGGAACCAATACCTTCAGGTATTTTTAAAGCAGATTTTCCAGAGAATACCAAATCCAAGGATAATTTCTTCCTTATAAGGCTGTGAACTAACCCTGACGAACTATTAAGATAAGAAAATATATTTGGCTAACCTGATAGCAAACTGTAAACCCTAAGCTGCAGGTGTAATGGATGCAACTTTTAAAAACAAAGACGTTCAAACACCTGAGGATGTTGTATGCCAATGCTGTTATTCAAAACTCTTCTTCATGTAAAATATTGCAAAACCTAAACCAGTGGATAGTCAAGGAAAAAGTCAATTTGAGGCCGATAATCCAGAGGGAGAGGTGTAGTGAGACGTTGTGCCTGATCCAGTGGGCAACAAAGTGAAATCTGTCTCAAAAAAAGAAAAGGAAGAATGATGATAACAATTTAAGAGTTGAGATACTAACAATAGATTTTTCCCAATATTTGTCAGGCTAAGTGTATTTTTAAGGGACTTGCTGCTTTAAAATGTAATGAATGGGGTTAAGTGTATTGAGGACAGAAGAAACCAAATGTAAAAGAAAAGTAGACCTACTAAAGCCACTGTACTCCTCCAGAGCTTTAAACCATCATAAGGGATGTTAGTGGTTACAGGGTCTTTGTGAATGTTGGATGTGCATAGAAAGTGTGTCCTTAGTAACTCAGTTTTCAAGTAGTAATGTGGAAATGCGTGTATGCCCTGGTAATTGTAAAAGGAGCCCTGCAGAGTTTCATTACAGACAAGGAGTTTGGGACGGCATTAGGAAGAAGCCACTTGCTATGAAATCTGTGAGTCTGTTTTGAAATGGGAGAAGGAACAAGATAATTATTACAGGAAAAACTTAAATCTTCATCAGGAACATATGGAACTTTCTCTGGAACTTCAATAGAAACTGTTGGGTTCTTTTTTGGCTTTTAAATTTTTTCTCTGTAACACCACATGGAGCCATTGCTCATTCTGCGCCACATACTTTGTCAGAGGCCCCCAAAAGGTGAAAAGTATCAGAAGCAACTACAAAGAACACTTCAAGCTTAAAAGTTGAAATAGTGAAGCAGAAAACCTAAGAACTTCTTAGGAAATGAAGATTTAAATCCTAAAACCTAATTCTGCCTATGTTTAGAACACCTGAAATAATAAAATATGTTCCATGTATTTTGCAGTTAATCTCAGACTCATTTTACAGCATGTTCTTTGTATATTTTGTTAATGATATTTTTAAAATGTTGATACACTTGTAAAATGCACTTTTTAAAGTACTTTGGGTACTGTAAACGCTTCAGAATTTTGCTTATAAATATTACAGGGTGAAGTGTGTTTCAAATACAGCAAATTTTGTATCAGTTGCAATATTCTGTTTATTTATTTTTATTTATATTTATTTATTTATTTATTTGAGATGGAGTCTTGCTCTGTCACCCAGGCTGGAGTGCAGAGGTACAATCTCGGCTCACTGCAACCTCTGCCTCCCGAGTTCAAGCGATTCTCCTGCCTCAGCCTCCTGAGTAGCTGGGATTATAGGCATGCACCACCACGCCCAGATAATTTTTGTATTTTTAGTAGAGATGGGGTTTCACCATGTTGGTCAGGCTGGTCTCGAACTACTGACCTCAGGTGATCGGCCCACCTTGGCCTCCCAAAGTGCTGGGATTACAGGCATGAGCAACCATGCCCAGCCATGATATTCTGTTTATTATATGGACCATTTTTAGGAAACTTAAAATTTCAAATAATTCAATACTTATATTTTATTATTTACTTTGGCATTTCTAAAGTTAATTTGTATGCATTCCTATTGTTTTTGTATCTAGGTGACTATTACAAAATTCGAGTTTCTTTTTCTCTCCTAGTAATATCTTATATATGTTCATCTCTAAGGAAAAAAGAAACCTATGTTCTCGGCTGATGGATATATATATATATATGTGTGTGTCCATATATAGTACATATATGTATCTATACACACATACACATATATATGAATTATGACTTGCTATAAGTATACATATTCATATATAATATACATGCAAGGTTCTTTATTATATCTATAATAACAGGGAGGAGCAGAAACAATCGGGGAGGATAAGGAAGAGGAAAAGGAGAGAAGGATACAGAAGAGGGAAAGAAGATGGAAAATAAGAAGGAGGAGGAGGGAGAAAGGAAGAACAGGTGGATGGAAGGAGGAGGATGAGGGAGGAGAAGGGAAGAGGTTTGGGGTGGGAGGAGAAGGAGGAAGAGGAAGAAGGTGAAGGGAAGAGGAGAAAAGGGAGGAAAATATTGTCTACTAATAATAGAGAAACCGTTAAGGATACTGTATCCCATCCATTCCACAGAATTTTCACAGTTGTCAAATATATTTGTCATGACTAGCAATTGGCCAAAATGTGTAAAACATAATCTATAGCATAAAAAACAGAATACACAGTTGTATGCACACAAAGTTTACAACTATAAAAAAGATATATGCTTGTGGGCATTACCTGGAAGAGAATATGAATAAAAGAAGTTGTTTTGGATCATGGGATTAAGAGTAGAATGTTATTTTTTTCTTTTTCAAATTGCTTTAGTGCTGTTAAATTGCTTTGCAATGCAAACAAAAAAAAATGGAGTTAGGAAATAGATCACTATAGTTAGCAACATAGCTGTGATAAAGAACCAAAGATTTATCTGAGAATGATCTTTCAGCTAAAAAATTAATCCCTATTACTTATTTTAAGCATGGATTTTCTCACCCACACAGAATTTAGTGGCAAGGTAAGCAGTATACAGAAAAGAAGAGCAGTCATGAAATAGTGGCAAACTGCAGTGAGGAAGACAGGCTGCCAAAAGAGGCTTAAGTGTGCATCTTAAGAGTACCAGACTGTGCAGCCAGGAAAGCAACATCCACCTCCAGGCCTCCCACGAAAGTACAATCAGAATTGAGAACTCAGGTCTATGAAATATAAAACAAAATAAATAAGCATCCTCTTTACAATTCCTGGACTTTTCTTTTTGTGGGCTGGTTTTATATAAATTGGTCTCCTGAAATGATTAAACAGCTAAAATTAGCATTCTCTATTTTTCTGCAAACTCCTTGTACAAAGATTACAAATATAGCATAGGCTGGAATTTTGCAGAGGGTCTATTGACCAGATGCTACCTATTGGTCACACGTGAAAAAGGCTTTAATGGCCCTTTATTTTCTGGATATTACTATTCTTAGCATAATCCATCTGGCCTCACTGGGGATAAGTACCTCCAAAAGGAAAAATAAAAGACTCAGACCCAGCCAGAGGCCAGTGATTTTTCACCAGGAATAGACTGCAGGGTTGGAAAGAATACAGTAATTATCTTTAGCAATAAAATTCTGTTTTGCGAAGTCTGTGGGAGAGGGGGAAGTGTGAAGAAATAAATAGGTTAGTTGATGGTTTTTTTTTTTTAGATTCTCTCAGTCAGCAGCCCTTTTACTGCTCTAATACAGGAGAATGGGAACCCTGACAACTCATGGGTCAGCAGAGCATGTGCTGTTTAAATAACACTTATCAATGCATTGCAATATGGCTGGTCTTCAAAAACTTGCTTTTCCTACAAAAATATCAACAGCTTAGTTCCCACCTCTTCACTTGCTCTCCATCTCAGTGTCTGACTTTCACTGACTAACCACCTTTTTTTAAGAGCTGGTATACAGAACCTGTAATCCTTCATGAAATTGCACATCTCTCTGAGCTATGAATATTTTTCAAGCACTGGCCGAAACTGGAAAATGAAGTCTGCTAAAATTGCAAGCTTGCTGTTGAGCTATGGCCGCTGGTCTGGACTGTAATGAGGTCTGATAACATGAGAAGAGTCAAGCAAATCTTGTGCAAGCTTATTCATGTGCCAGGTAAAACAGACTGGCAGCATCTCCCTGTTCATCCACTGGCCTTTTACCTGTGGAAGCCAACATCTGTAGAGGGCATTTCTCTTCTAATTACTACACTCATGCCCCAGCTCCACAAATAGTTCGGCAGCATCCACAACCTGGAATTCCCTATCACAAGAAGGTCCAAACTCCTGACTAGGTGCACTGAACTCCCCCCGCCTGCCCTCCCAACACAGTGTCGAGATCTAAAATACCTATATAAAAAAGTCACAACTTCTAACACATTTCTAATCTGCCACAGGTCAAAATTGTGTCTGCATTTGTATTAGGCTGTTCTCACATTGCTATAAAGAAATACCTGAAACTGGATAATTTATTTTTTTTAAAAAAGGTTTATTTTTATTTTATTTTTTTATAATTTTTTTTTATTATTACTATACTTTAGGTTTTAGGGTACATGTGCACAATGTGCAGGTTTGTTACATATGTATCCATGTGCCATGTTGGTGTGCTGCACCCATTAACTCGTCATTTAGCATTAGGTATATCTCCTAATGCTGTCCCTCCCCCTCCCCCC
>NW_026654822.1:0-8057 GCF_009828535.3 Hylobates moloch
AGATGGTTTTTCTCTTCATAGTGTAAACAAAGCCACTGGGAAGTCACCGCAGCTCAGCCAGACTGCCTCCTTAGATTCCTACTCTCTGGTCAGGGCATCTCTGAAAGAATGGGAGCAGCCACAGTTAGGGACTTATAGATAAAACTTCCATCTCCCTGAAACAGTGCATCTGGGGGAAGGAGTGGCTGTAGGTGCAGCTTCAGCAGACTTAAACCTTCCTACCTGCTGGCTCTGAAGAAAGCTGCAGATCTCCAACAGACTGCCTCCTCATTTGGGTCCATAAATCCCATGCCTCTGGACTGGGGGACTCCTCTCAGCAGGGATTGACAGACACCTCATACAGGAGTGCTCTGGCTGGCACCTGGTAGGTGCCCCTCTGGGATGAAGCTTTCAGAGGAAGGAACAGTCAACAATCTTTGCTTTTCTGCATTCTCTGATAGTGATACATGACAAAAACGATCAGAAGTGGACCTGCAGCAAAGTCCAGGACACCTGCTGCAGAAGGGCCTGACTGTTAGAAGGAAAACTAGTAAGAGAAAGGCATAGTATCAACGTCTACTAAAAGGATTTCCCCAAAAAAGAAAAAAAAAACCCTATTCAAAGGTCACCAACATGAAAGACCAAAGGTATATCAATGCACAAAGATAAAGAAAAAAACACAAAAAGGCAGAAAATACCAAAAACAAGAATGGTCCTTCTCCAAAAGATCACAACTCCTCGCCAGCAAGAAAACAAAACTGAATAGATAATGAGTTTGAGGAATTGTCAGAAGTAGGCTTCAGAAGGTGGGTACTAACAAACTCTTCTGAGATAAAGGAGAATGTTCTAACCCAATGCCAGGAAGCTAAGAACCTCAAAAAAAGATCAGGGAATTGCTAACTGGGATAACCAGTTTAGAGAAAAATGTAAATAACATGATGAAGCTGAAAAACACAGTACAGAGATTGAAGATCAACTTAATGAAATAAAGCATGAAGAAAAGGTTAGAGAACAAGGAATAAAAAGGAACAAACAATGTCTCCAAGAAATATGGGACTATGTGAAAAGACTAATCCTACTTTGTTTGTTTGTTTGAGATGGAGTCTCGCTCTGTCTCCAAAGCTGGAGTGCAGGGGTACGATCTCCACTCATTGCAACCTCCTCCTCCCAGGTTGAAGGGATTCTCCTGCCGCAGCTTCCTGAGTATGTGGGTTTACATGTGCACGCCACCACACCTGGCTAATTTTTGTATATTTTGTAGACATGGAGTTTCGGTAGGTTTTTTAGGTTGGTCATGAACTCCTGACCTCATAATCCGCCCATCTCAGCCTCCCAAAGTGCTGGGATTACAGGAGTGGACCAACATGCGCAGCTTAAACCTGGCTCTTCTTTTTGGCCTGGTCATAACTATAAAGTTTTCTTCTCCCTCAACACTAGCTTCTATTACATTTGTCATAAACATACTCCCTAAAGTATAAATCTTGCTCTATCAGAAACATACAAACTTTGGTCTTTTATTCATCTTTAACCAAACTGCAGTGGAGCTGACTATGAGCAGAGAGGGGCTTATCATAGATTCACTGTTCATAACAAGAGCTTTGATGTCACATTTAGGCTGAAGTGTCAGCTTCACAGTCAACTGTGACCTGAGAAAGGGGAAGAGTGAGCCCTTTGTTGTTTTAGAGAATCATGGTAGTATAGTAGCCCACATATGGCTACATGGTGAGTAAACAAGAAGTCTTATTATGAGTTATTCCCTTGGGCTATGTGTTTTATTTCAGCGAAATGCTGATATTCATAGACTCATATAGAAGAATAGGTTGGTAAAAAGCAATGTTGTGGTGCCTTTTTTATTTTCTAGGGCTCTTGAAGCCTTTGAGATGGAGCAGTGGAAGGAAATTCATCACTTTTTAAGGTAATTCTCTTTGGAAATGGTGGGATTGGGAGGAGTTCGCTTATGAACAGATACGTAACTAATAAGTTTGATACTCAACTCTTCCATGCAATAGATGTGAAAATTTTGAATAAGATTTGAAAGGGATGGACATTTTTTTTACCATGCAGATTTGTGGCATGGCAGGTCAGGAGACATTACAAAGCCTGAGGACACCATTTTACAGAGATTCTGACAGTTGTCTGCTTACTTTTAGTATCAGCAATTCACAACAGTTCCAAACTTGAGTAACTGGAAGAAAGAGTTCATAAATTATGCAGATGTAGAAGAACCCAAGAGTTTTCCTTTTGTGATTCTGGATTCCAAGACTGGCATAAGCAAAGGGCATGTGTTTATAGAAGTGAAGCTTATGAAGTCGGAATGGTGACTATCTTTACTTTGTCAAAAGTGCAAAAGATGCCATAAATGAGGCAGCAGCCTTCGAGGAAGGGATTCAAAACATTCTTGCAACTGAGGATATGTCACATCACTTGATGCACAAAGGCATGCTCAACCTTCACCAAAGCCCAAGCCCAGCTCATCTTGCTGTTGAGTGTTAGAGATAAGGCAGATGCATTCTAACCAACTCACACATATACACAACATCAACATGGACATGGAGAAGAGAATTAGTGTTTGCAGCAGTGTATTACTTACTAATAAAATTCCATGAGTGTATATTCCTGTGTCATTAGTGGGTGGGAGAAGGGACACATTCACTCCTGGAGGAATATATTTTCTCAATAATAGCACCTTACATTTATGAATTGCAGTGGTTGTCTGAAAACGTTTCTTGATTTACATATGTAAATTAGAGCGTTAATAAATGAGATGACCAAGACTTTAATTATAATTAAAATAAGAAACTTGACTATTCTAGAATTTATACTCAGATTTTTGTTCCTGGAAAAATGGGAAAATACTTTTTAGATGTACATGATTTTTATGCAATTAGCATTACGTTCTTGGTGAAAGAAAATTATTTCCTAAAGCAATAATGTTAGATATGGGAGATTAGAATCTAATGTATTTGCAATGCGTTCTTATTTAATTTACTTCTTTATCCTTTTCAAAATTACTTAACCTTTTTATTTTCATTCTACATATCGTTGATATTACTATCACTAGTAATTACTCATCATTTTTGTGCCATTAATGAACTTCTAACACAATAGATCATGTTTCACAGCCCCAGAAGGATGGGGGGCCAACGATAGTACAAGAGTTGCTTCATACAGTCTGTCACACACGCAGCTAAATTTGAGCTGTCTATGAATAAAAAGTCTTTCCACAGGCAGGGTTCAGTTTTCAGAAAAAGGCTAACTACTGAACTTGGAGAAAAGACAAATCTGCATTTGATAACTTAACAATTATAACGTGTGTGTGGAGGATACAAAATTACAATTCCACTAATGGAAGTTAATATTTGTGTTACTTTCTTCACTGTTGTGGAAAGTCTCCTAGTTGAAATTAAGCCATTCCTTGTTAACACAAGACACAAGCTAACTTTATCACTGTCAAAGGAAATACTAAGAAGGATTGCACTTTGTCAGAGGGTAAATAAAGACATCTTCATTAGCCCATGTGTTTCCTTAGTGTCTCCTCTATTATTGAATATTACTTAGTGATTTACTCTCAAGTTTTTTGTGTTTTTTTTTTAAAAAATCATTACTGCAATGATCAGACTTGATAAAGCAAATTGTGGCCTTTTGTGGATGTTCATATTCTATGCAATTGGTAACTATCTGATTCTATGGAAGTTAACTGAAGCTTGGAATGAATGTAGATGAGACCCACAACTGGGGAGTGATGAGGATATCAAAGGACATATAGGTGAGGGGAGGTGGCTGTCATATAGGGAGGGGAGTTTTGAAAAATTGCATCAAAACATTTCTCTCTTCCTGGCCCCACCCAATATTGCCATCTGGAAACATTTAATAAAAAATACAATAGAAAATGATAAGAGAACAAAGCAGGTGGCTAGTGTGGCAGCAGGAGCAGTGAGAAGCAGCTTCAGAGCAACCCTGGACAGAAGAACCATAGATGATACTCCATAGTTTGAAGGAAAGGTGGTTCCCAGTGGTACAAAAGTTGCTCCATACAGTATGTCATATATCCAGCTAGATTTAAGCCATGAATGGGAAGCTTTTCCATAGAGAGAGTTCAGTTTATAGAAAAAGGTTAACTATAGAACTTGGAGAATATAAAAATATGCATTTAATAACTTACATAACAATTACAATGTGCTGAGTAGAAGATAGAAAATTACAATTCCATTCCAATCAAATAAATATTTTTGTTAATTTTCACCACTGGGGAAAGTTTCCTAGTTGAAGATAAAACATTTCTACTGTTTATTGTCTTAAAAGAAAACTATTTACTTTTCTGTACAAACCTTTCACTTTTGTATTATGACACCACCACATAAGTTGTTCTCACAATAAACATGTCATGTAGAGCAGTAAAGTGATAAGTAGAGAAACACACTAGTGTGGTACCCAGTGAAAGGTGGAATCTGGGCAGTCAGTGCTTTCTGGAACTCTGGACTGACAAACAGGAAGTGTTAAAGTGACTGAAAAGTTAAAGATACAAGTACAGCATGGGAAAAACAGGGATTGAGAGTATCCATGTCCATGGAAAAGGAAGTATCCTAGGAAGTTTCCAGCTATAGCCAGAGGATGAAACTCCAAACGCACATTTCTTCTGGATCACTTTTGAAGCATTAAAACAGATAACCAACTTAGTGCTAACATACAGATGCTAAGAGGAGCCTGATTTTAAGACTGATTTCATTTTATTGCTCTTACATTAAAGAGCCTTCAGGGGACATCATCTACCACATCCAAGCTTTGCCAGCTTATCTTTCCTCATGATCAGCTCCTATCTATCAGCTGACAGTTCTACCCATGTGCCACAGTGCTCTTCTTCATACCTTCACACCTGCAATACTTTTCTCTGCAGCCCACATTGGAGGTCACACTTAATGCTCCACTTTCCTTCCAGCTCCTTCAAAGAATTGGTCACAAATGAAATTTGGCACTCAACTTTACTAATATACACTCAGGATGTGGATTACTAGTTCCTACCTCACTTTCATGAGCCTGGAGAAAAGGCTATTTTCAATGTGTCACTGTTATGCAGCTGAGCCATATCTTCCTGCTGTCAGTCACCCTGTTGCTCCTGGGTGGATTTCATCACGACCCTCGGGATTATATGCTCATTGAGGGCAGGAACAACCGTACTAAAAAAATACCTGTTTGCTGAAATTACTCCCAGATTTCTAGATGAGTCTTACCTTTTTCTGCACCCATAATTCTGCGATTTACTTTGTTTCAATATGATTGCTGTATAACACGCTAAGGCATCATATTAGTTTTCACACTACTAATAAAGGAAATAGAACAAAAACAGCTGTGGTGGGCAGCACTTTAAAAATGAATATTAAACTACCACAATCTTGAACAAACACCGTTATTTTAAAAATTAAATAAATGGGGTAAAATGATGGTAGCTATTTCACACAAGGACACAAGACAAAACTTAGAATTACTTGCTTAAAGTTAATTCAGAATGGAGAAAACATTGTCCAAGTGCTCACCATTAGCACAGGTTGTATAATCTGATTTTCAAAGCACATTACCTATTTTATAGTAAAATCTATTATAGGAACAAAGACACCTTTCCCAGGCTTCTCTGGTATATCATCTTGGCCTCCAAAAATGCTGACATTGCAGGTATGAGCCACCATGCCCAGGCCAATTCCAAACGTTTTATAAAAGGTCTGTGACTTCCTCCAACTTCCCTTTACCCACAAAACAAGCATTATTAAAAATTCCAGTATATAATACAAATAAAGCAACTTCTGTGACCAAAGTACTTACATTGATATGATGGTGTATTTGTGGTCTGCTGAATTTTTTTATTGCTTTAAATAGAGGCCTTTGGGCCAGGACCAGTGGCTAATGACTGTAATCCCAGCCCTTTAGGAGGCCGATGCGGGTGGATCACAAGGTAAGGAGATTGTGATCATCCTAGCTAACATGGTGAAACCCCATCTCCACTAAAAATACAAAAAAAAAAAAAAAAAAAAAGGGCGTGTGTGGTGGTGGGTGCCTGTAGTCCCAGCTACTCAGGAGGCTGAGGCAGGAGAATGGCATTAATCTGGGAGACAGAGCTTGCAGTGAGCCGAGATCTTGCCACTGCACCCCAGGCTGGGCAACAGAGCAAGACTCCATCTCAAAAAAAAGAAAAGGCCTTTGACGCATCTAAAAGGCTGAGCACAAATGTTAATGTAATCCTGGATTTTCTTTGACAACTCTCCTAAAAACTGCCTTACAACTTTTTGCAAATATGAGTGTCAACCATTTACTCTGAGGGAAAGGAAATAATCAGCAGGACCACTATTCCTAGCCACTGGCAGAAGCATGTATGCAACTGTTAGCACAACACACGTTTCCTTGGCTTCTTGAGTACTCCTCTATACACTGCCTATACATTTTTATAACATCTCTAAATGTATAAATGAATTAATGTGAATGTATGTGCTATCACATTTCATTCCCAACTGCAGAATATGTTAGTTTTAAATCTATCTAACAAATCTTGACTCTGACATTTATTTTTGGATGGTTACATTAAAATCAACTACCTGGGACAGTCGCCATGGCTCACGCCTGTAATCTCAGGGCTTTAGAAGGCAGAGGTGAGTAAATCACCTGAGGTCAGGAGTTCGAGACCAGCCTGGCTAACATGGTGAATCCCCGTCTCTGCTAAAAATACAAAAATTCAGCACACACGATGTTGTGGCCCATAGTCCCAGCTACTCCAGAGACCAAGCCAGGAGAGACACTTGAACCCAGGAGGCAAATGTTGCAGTGAGCCAAGATCATGCCATTGCACTCCAGCCTGGGCAACAGAGTGAGACTTCAGCACAACAATAACAGCAATAAAATCACAAACAAACCAAATAAACAAGGGGGACCATTATTCTTGATTGACTATTTGATCAAAGAAAACTCAATTCCTGCCAGTTCACAATCTCTATTGTGCACAGCAACTTATTTGAAAGTTGATGGAAACATTTCAGATTAAATTTTAATTAGTTTTCCTTTATATAGGCTGCTTGATCTCTTTAGGTTTCCCTAATAAAATCAACTATGAACACTAAGAGGGAAAATATCAAAACAATTTGCCTTCAGAATATTCTGCAAATTACTATCATAAGTTGTATTCCTAAATACCTATTCGACTGGCTGAGAAGACTTGCTTGCCAAGGGAGTTGACAGAGACAGTTCTGATGAGAAAAGGGAGTCTGAATGGTAAGCTGTGCAGCCTAAGGGAGTTACTTAAAAAGGCCAGTTTCCAGACAAAGATAAAATATTTTTTTCTATCATTGGATTTTAAAAATTATACAACGTGCCTTACTTTTATATGTAAATCATAAACATCAGTAAATAAGTGATTTATTCCATCTTCTTGCCTTATGTCATGAAGCATAATAAATCTCATATGTGACATAATTAAGGCAATATTTTACTTACAAATAAAAAGCAAAAGGCAACCAGTTCATTGATACAATATTCTTCAAATTAGTCGCATGCCATGTATTTGTGATGGAAGAGTTGAATACATTAACTGGGTTAAAATTAGCTTAGTTTTACCAGAAAAAGAACATAATCATTCTAAGTGAAAAAATAACTACAAAATAAAGTAACGTCACCCTTAATGTGATTCAGATAAACTTTTTGGTGTGTATAAGACCTAGTTTAAAAATTAGCTGTTCAACAAAATATTTTCTTGCCTAATGAACAAAAATATCCCCATAAATGGAAACTTTTACATTCATACAAATACATTCTGAAGTGTACAGTCTCAGAACCTGGCATCTGTGTTCCATATTCTTCTAGTTTTTGAACCCGAACTTTATTTAATTGTCTACTAAAAACATAAAGTTATGTCCTGCAGTAATGAATGCTGACACAAACCACTTGCCAGAGTTGCCCCCACTTTTCAAGAACATGTTGTTCAAAAGCCGCATGTTCTCATCTATGAGGTCGAGAGAAGCATGAGCTATGAACTGGTGCAGATGACTATGGTTGTCATAAATGACAGTGTGAAAAACAACAGATTAACATATCTACATGGA
>NW_026654823.1:0-7575 GCF_009828535.3 Hylobates moloch
GCATTTCTCTGATGGCCAGTGATGATGAGCATTTCTTCATGTGTTTTTTGGCTGCATAAATGTCTTCTTTTGAGAAGTGTCTGTTCATGTCCTCTGCCCACTTTTTGATGGGGTTATTTGTTTTTTTCTTGTAAATTTGTTTGAGTTCATTGTAGATTCTGGATATTAGCCCTTTGTCAGATGAGTAGGTTGCAAAAATTTTCTCCCATTCTGTAGGTTGCCTGTTCACTCTGATGATAGTTTCTTTTGCTGTGCAGAAGCTCTTTAGTTTAATTAGATCCCATTTGTCAATTTTGGCTTTTGTTGCCATTGCTTTTGGTGTTTTAGACATGAAGTCCATTAAATCCTACAAGAAAACCTAGGCAATACCATTCAGGACATAGGCGTGGGCAAGGACTTCATGGCCTAAGACTTTGTATGGATATATGCTTTTCTTTCTCTTGGATAAATAGGAGTGGAATGGCTGGGTTATATGGTTAGATATATGTTTAACTTTTTTTTTTGAGATGGAGTTTCGCTCTCGTCACACAGGCTGGAGTGCAATGGTGTGATCTTGGCTCACTGCAACCTCCGCCTCCTGGGTTCAAGCAATTCTCCTGACTCAGCCTCCCAAGTAGCTGGGATTACAGGCACCCACCACCACGCTCAGCTGATTTTTGTATTTTTAGTAGAGACGGGCTTTCACCATGTTGTCCAGGCTGATCTCGAACTCCTGACCTCAAGTGATCCACCTGCCTTGTCTTCGCAAAGTGCTGGGATTACAGACGCAAGCCACTGCACCCAGCCTATATGTTTAACTTTTTAAGAAATTGTCCAACTGTTTTCCATAATGGTTGTCTCATTTTATATTCCCACCAGCAGTTCATGAGAATTCCAGTTACTCCACATTCTTGACAAGTCTCGGTATGACCAGTCCTCAATTTTAGCCATTCTTACAAATTTTTGTGTTATCTCATTGTAGTTTTCCTTTTATTTTCTCTAATGACAAACGTCCTTCATCTTCTTATCTGCATGTCTCGTTTTTGGGGAAGTGTCCAAATCTTTAGTTCATTTAAAAAAATGGACTGGCTATTTTCTTATTAGGTTGTAAGATAACACATTTTTTATTGATATGATACAAATCTTTTGTTGGCTATATATTTCACAAATACTTTTTCCTTTATGTGGCTTTCCTTTTCATTTATGTATCTTTTAATTTCAGTGAAGTCCACTATATTGATGTTTGTTTTCGTAGTTCTTGTTTACTGTGTCATATTTAAGAAATCTTTGCCAAACCTAAAATTACAAGGATTGTTTCTTCTATAAGTTTTATAATTTTAGCTCTTATATTTAGATCTGTGATTCATTTTAAATTCATTTTGTATGATGTGAAGAATGAAGAAAGAATGAAGATTCCCTTAAAAAAATGGCTATCCAGTTGTTCCCATACTATTTGTTGAAGAGGTGATCATTTTCTTCATTGAACTATCTTACCAAGTTTTTCTAAAATCAGTTGATCATATTTGTATCCAAGTTTTTCTAAAATCAATTAATCATATTTGTATCCAAGTTTTCTAAAATCAATTGATCATATTTGTATAGTTATATTTCTGGATTCACTATTCTGTTCCATTGATCTGGATGTCTGTCTTTATGCCAGTACTATACTTCTGGATTACTGTAACTTGATAACAAGTCTTGAGATAAGGTAGTGTAAATCCTTCAATTTTTTTATTTTTCAATTTGTTTTGCCTATTCCAAATTATTTACATTTCCATATTAGTTGGTCAATTAATACCAAAAAGTGTCCTGGGATTTTGATTGGGATTGCATGGCATCTGTATATAAATTTTGGGAGAATTGACATCTTAACAGTAGTCTTTCAGTTGTGAATGTGGCATATCTATTTAGATCTTATTTAATTTTTCTCAGCAGAGTTTTATAATTTTTACTGTATGGTCTTGTACATCTTATTGCAAATTTATTTATATTTTTGTGCTATTTTACATGGTATTTTTAAATGTGAATTTCTGATTATCTGTTATTAGTAATATACAATTGATTTAGGTATATTGATTTTTATATCCTACAACCTTGCTAAACTCATTAATTCTCGTAGCTTTTTTGTTAGATTCTTTTGGAATTTCTACACATTCAGTCATGCTGTCTGTGACAAAAGACAGTTTTACTTCTTGCTCTCTTAAGCTGTGTGCCTTTCTTTTTCTTGCCTTATTGCACAGGCTAGAGCCTCCAAGACAGTGTTGTGTAAAACTGATGAGGGTGGACATCCTTGCCTCATTCACGGTTTTAGGGTAAAAGTATCCAGTCTGTCTTTCAGTAAAGTATGATGCCAGCTGAACATTTTTACAGATATCCTTTTATTAGTTTGAGGAAGTTCCCTTCTATTCCCAGCTTGCTGAGATTTTTATCATGCTTCTAGTCCCAGTTTGCTGAGATTTTTATCATGAATTGATGTTGGATTTTGTTTATGTGCATGTATTAAGATGAATACATGGTCTTTAGCTTGTTTAATAAGGTAAGTTACATTGACTTTTGAATGTTAAACCAATCTGTATCCTTGGGATAAACTACATAGGTATGATAATTGTCCTTTCATTTCACTAAATTTTGTTAATTTTTGCCTCTATAAGGGATTTCATGTCTGATTTTGGTATCAAAGGCTGGCTTCAGAGACTCAATTGGAAAGCGTTTTCTCCTTTTCAGTTTTCTTCAAGAGTTTGTGTTGATGTTTTCTTATGTTGGTATTTTTGGTATTGGTATTTTTTTTGTTTGGTGGAATTTTCTAAAGCCATTTGGGCATTTTGTTTATCTGTGAGAAAGATTTGTTTTCATTTTTTGTGCGAAGGTTTTTTATCTATACATTTGATAGATTTAAAAGGTTATTCTGTTTAGCTATCTGTGAGCTTCGTTAATTTTTGTGTTTCAAGGAATTTAGCAATTTATCAAGTTTATTGGCTACAGTTGCTTATAATATTTCTTTATTGTCTGTGGTATTCTCTCCTTTGTCATTTCTGATATTAATAATTTGTATCTTTTTTTTTTCTTATTAGTCTGGCTAGAAGTTCATCAGTTTTATTGATTCTTTTTTTTTTTTTGGCACAAAGAACTAGCTGTGGTTTAGGTCATTGATGTTAGAACTGCCTTCTTTTCTAATATGACCGTGTAGTGCTGTATGTTTCCCTTAAAGCACTGCTTCAGTTACATCTCACAATTTTGATGTTTTTATTAAGTTCAAAATACTTTTCTACTTTCCTTTTTGTTTTTTTCTTTGTCCTGTGGGTTACTTGAAGTGTGTTATTTAGTCCAGGTATTTGTGGACATTTCAAATGTCTTTTCTGTTATTTTAAATTTAATTCTGGTTTAGTCAGAGATCATATTTTGTATGATTTGAGTACTTTCAAATATTGTGAACCTTGTTTTATGACTGAGAATGTGGTCTGTCTTATCAAATGTTCCATGTACAATTGAAAAGAATGTGTATCTGCATTCTGGATGGAGTGTTCTCTAAATGCCAGTTGGCTAATTAGTTGATGATATTGTTCAAATTTGCTGTATCTTAGTGATTTTCTGTTTACTATCAATTGTTGCGAGCATGATGGTGAAATATTTGATTATACTTGCAGCTTTGTCGATTTTTCCTGTGAACTCTTAATTCGTAAGTTTTTAAAACTCTCTTATAAAGGTACAAAAGTGTTTAGGATTGTTATGTCTTTTTGATAAATTGACCCCTTTATCATTATGAAATGATCCTTTTTATCTTTGCCAGTATTCTTTACTCTGAAATCCATTTGTCATTAATATGGCTACACCAGCTTTTTTTGATTTGTGATAACATGATATATCTTTTCTCATCCTTTTCCTTTGAAGTTATTTAATGTTTCATTTAAAGTGGTTTTCTTGTGGTCAGGATATAGTTGAATCTTGCTTTTTTATCTAGTCTGACAGTCTCAGCCTTTTCTGTGGTGTGTATGGGTTCAGATAATTAGTACATTATCTTTTAATGTGCAAATATAAATGTTAGTAATTATAAATTAAGATTTAAGAATTTGAATAATTTGATAGAGCCCATCAAGTAATCTTATTCCTAAAATTTCTATATTCTTTATTTTTTGAACTTTGTTTTATTTAGACTTATTATTTCTAGGTTATCTTAGGCCACCAAAAAAAGCCAAAATTGGGAAATAAACTGGGACTACATTAGAAATAAAATGGCCTCCAAATATGAGAGATTATGCTACAGAGACTCCTGTGAAATTTTAGCTATAAAAGGGTAAAATGGAGAATGGTAGCCACAGGGTCACAAAGCAGAGTCAACAAATACTGACTCCAGTGTTGCTTTCTAATATCTTCTGTTATTGATTTTAGACTACCCACTCTTATATCACCTTGGGAGCTTTTAAGAAATACAGATTCCCCAGTCCCATGGAATTTGTTATACCCTGTAATCTATTTTAAGGTAATGTAACTTTCCATGTGATTCTTAGATTACTCTAGGCTCAGAAATCATGGTCCTGCCCTAGTTATCTGACCACTTTAATCTCTGACTTTTCTGCCACTTTCACTCTCTCCTACAGAGTCTTGGCACCATTAGAGGAAAAAACCTCTGAGGATTAGTCAGGTGTGATATACCTAGAATATTATACTAAACAGTCTTGACATGTATGGAGCTTTAGCTTTGACTGTGCTATGTTTAACATTAGGTGAGTAGAGATCAAATCACCTCAAACCTTCACTTTTAACATTATCCTTCACTTCCTTTTAACATTATCCTTCACTTCCTTTTAACATTTCTTAGATTGTGGAGTGAAGAACTCTGTCTCCCATATGGTTTAATTTAATATGCTATATTATTTTTATTAAGCAAATTTGTGTGTCTGCTGTATACTGGGTAATAAGGTCATCACCTTTCTTTCAGAGAAAAGAAGTAGCTTTTAAACAAGTTATGCTCTCCTCCCCCAAAAAGTCACATTAATTCTACATGATTTTTTTTTCAGTTTTCATGGTTTGATTGGTTCCAGTGTTCAATTAGAATGTACTTAAATTTATGTTGCCTAATTCAAATAGATTAATGGGGAAGAGGCAGAGTAACTCAAAATAGAACAAATGGTTTTGAGTTACTTTGCCTTGTCCCCATTAATTTTATCAACCCATACCTTTTCATAATGATCATAATTTTATTTCTGGCATAGGAAAATAAGCCAAAAATATTAATGGATTTAAAAAGCTAATATATAGGGTATGTAAAGAACAACAAATTATTTTAAAGTAGATATTAAAATGTCTATTGTATAGTAAATGTTCAGTAGTCTGCAAGATAAAGAATATTCTACTTGAGAATTTTTTTCTTACACTTGTTTCATATAATTAAAATTCAGTAAAACACAATTAAAACTCAAATTATGGTTAAGCATTAGTTTTTGTCGATTGATACAACTGTCCAGCATTTTACTGGTTATTATTGAGAATATCAATTATCATTGCATTGTGGGCATGTTGAAGTGTCACTAGTAAAGCATTGTCGTTTACAGGATCCTGAATAATGGTTCTTTTTTGTTACACAAGACAAATGCAAAGGAAGACAGTTTTTGGAAATCGATGTTTAAAAAAGAACATCTCTATAATATTAATACCTGTGACTAATTTTTACAGATTCATTAAAAATACAAATTCAACTGAAAAGCTATAACAGTTTCTCAGAAGATACAAAGCTGTAAAATATAAAAAGTATTAGGCCAGATGCAATGGTTTACACCTGTAATCCCAGCATCTTGGGAGGCTCAGGTGGGCTAATCGCTTGAGCCTAGGAGTTTGAGACCAGCCTGGGCAACATGCTGCAACCCTGTATCTACAAAAAATACAAAAATTAGCCAGGCATGGTAGTGCACACCTGTAGTCCCAGCTACTCCGGAAGCTGAGGTGAGAGGATCACCTGAGCCTGGGAGGTCGAGGCCACAGTGAGCCCTAGTCATGCCACTGCACTGCAGGCTAGGTAACAGAGGGAGACCCTGTCTCAAAAAAAATTTTTTTTAACTCACTTTTTTAGTCTTAACAATGGGTAGTGTGCAATCTACTTGAATTTCAGTTTTTAACTAGTAAGCCAGGACTGGAAATTGTAGTTCAATCAGAATTTCTTCATATATAGGTGAATATTCCTAGATGAATATCTTTAGCATGGTTCTTGAATTCTTGGTTGTACCCCAAAAATAGTTTCAATTTAAAAGGGTGTGGGGCAATGACCATGATTCAGAATTAATGTTGCATTTTCAAAGGGTTTTGTAACAGTTTATGCTCAAGAACAATGTAAACATTTCACTTGTGCTTTCCATAATGATGGTTACAGCATGCTTTAAGGAGGAACTGACTAGCCTTAGGAGATGTAGTGGTTGGTGGCGAGCAGTGAGGAAGATGGGAAATCCAGTTAGTCCAGTAGAATCAGTGCCATGAGTTAAAGGGTAATGGATGTGATGACCAGAATACCCTTACAACTAGTTTATACCATTAAGTTGTTTTTCACAGATCTAAGGTATATCTAAAATTCCAATTAATGGGGTACAAATTAATTAGTTACATGGAAAAGATAATATTCTGTATCTGTCTTTTTAATAAGCCAACAGAAATGCCCTCTAGAACACTGATTTTCAAAGTGTTCCTGGACCATCATATCAGCATTGGGAACTGGATTGGCAAATTCTTAGTCCTTGGAATTAGTAGCTACGGAATGTGGGAAGGCAGGAATTTGTATTTTAACAAATGCTTCAAGTAATTCTGATGCATGCTCAATTTGAGAACCACTGCTCTAGAATATGATGCATATCAAACTCCAGTAAAATAATAGCAAGTTTTCAGCATTGCTAATTCTAATTTTCAACAGCTGCTGCATTAGCGTTTCGTTAATGATACCCAAACCCAGCTGGAGTTGAATCCTGGTTACTTCTTATTCTTTTTAGTTACTAGTGAGTGGAGCACCAGGTGCAGTTGCTGAAGTGTGAAAATAATTTAGCTTTGTAGACAGTTCTGGCATTTCTTTCTTGATTTTGAAAATGCTTTAATCTTCTTGGTATGATATTTATTTCAACAATCAAAGCACATCTATTTTAATGGCAGTATGGACTTCTGCTAAGAATTTAAGGAAATCTCTGAATATTCCTACCAGTTTAATATCAAAATTAATATTTTAGCTGAATTACAAAGCTTACATATAATTTACTCCTATTTTATTTTTCCACCAGTATGTGCATTAAAAATTTTTTAATGTCTTCCTGAATAATTTACTTTCAACCTTCTTCACATCGTCTACAGTATTATGTTTAGTTTTACTTTGGAAAAAAATGCTAGCAGAGATTTTAGTTAAATGCATTCTTAGTAGTAAGGTCCAGCTGTGTGCTTTGTGAGTTGCAAAACTCATGAGTCCTTCAAAAAACATTTTATTTTTTATTTATTTTTTATTTTTTGCATTTCTTTTTTTTTTTTTTTTAATCTTTCTCAGTTTTTTTTTTTTTTTAATTATACTTTAGGTTTTAGGGTACATGTGCACAATGTGCAGGTTTGTTACATATGTATCCATGTGCCATGTTG